>NC_046663.1:115686865-115698404 GCF_010883055.1 Belonocnema kinseyi
AGAGCGAAAAAAATCACGATGTCATATGAAACTTGAAATGTTTGGTATTGGATATTGTTGACAGATGACAATACGTCAATTAGCACAAATGGTAAGTTCCGATAGTGCCTACAAGTGTGCCTACTGGCCGCTAGATGGCAATACCGGTTTCATATGTATACACCTGGTATGTAAAAGATGTATTATAATAATAAAGGCAAAGAAAGACTAAAACAGCCACTAAAAGTCATATTTACCCAGTGTCGCAAACAATCAGATTTTCCACAACCCGTACTGTATGCGAGATCTCGCGACTACACATGTTGAAGAAAAAGGGATCATTAAAAACCGTATAAATATCAATTATTAGGATGGCTACCAATTTGTTAATTTTTGAATGCTTCCAACATAATTTGTTCATAATTTCAACGCATAAAATTATTACAACTATATTTTTAGCAGAAGGCATACGAAGTAATTGTTGTATTTTATTCTGTTCTGGATACTTCAGATTACAAACAATTAAATGTTAAACATTTAGAATTTAATTCAGTTTTAAAATGTTTAACTTTCAAGAGTTCAAAATTTTAACTAGAAATTGTAAAGTTGCAAATGTTTCGTCTAAGAAATTTTTAAATTCTGCACGCATAAATTGCAAACCCCTAAATGTTTATATTTTTCAAAGTGACTAAATGTTTGAATTTTAGTTCTCTAGATCGTTTTCTAAAGGCCTGAAATTTTTAAATGTTTAATTTCAAAGAGTTTGCGATTGATATTAGTTATTTTTTCAACATTTATTTTCAATTTAAAGAAACTTTCCAATTATAACATTTATTTGTAAAATCATTGAACTTAAAGATATTGAGCTTAAAACAGTTCATATTCTTTCAATTTTAATGATTTGATTAAAAATTTCTAACCCGCCACGATTAAAACAAATTATTTATTGTCAATTTTAAATTGTTGAATTTTTACAACTGTTCAATTTTGACAACATTAGTCCCTGTTTAAAGACTTTGAATTTAAAATCTGAATCTGGAGTTATAGATTGAAATATTTTTTTGAACGAAAGTTAAGAAGTTCAATTCGTTGAAACAATTTACAAAAAGTATATTTGCGTTATAATTTAATTCTCGTCGATTTCCCATGTCAGATTAAATTTTTTCCACGATCGTGTTAAAAAGTGTTATAAATCATTCTAGGTGGAAAAACAGAGGTGGAAACAGTTGGTTTGTCAATGTTCTTTTAACAAAGTATCGTTTCATCTAAAGAAATCTGCTGAAGAAGCTCGATGGACTTGTTCAGTGACTAATGCGAATACAAGTAACTAAATATCGCAATACCCACCTTCGGCAATGAAGAAGCGTGACCATGACGACAGCGCCGATACCTGCTGACACTAGAGATACGATCACCAAGGTCAGGACCCATCCGAGTTCGCCAGGTGCCTCTGCAAAAAGGAAAACACACCGGTTGAATGAGGAATCACGCTGGAGATGTTCTAATTCTCCTCGTTTCTCTTTTGTGTACTACCTTCTCGTGCCTCGTTTACATGGAAAGTTAAGTAAGCTCACACGCTACCTTGCAACGAATTTCTTCTTTCTGATTTGCGCGATTGCTTTTATACCTGTTACAGCCAGGTGGAAATTTACTACTGGCACTGAACTGCCCAATAACTTTCGCGGTACCAGTATTGGCATGGCACGGTGCCAGTTGTTGGCTAATATTAGGCCCGTACAAAATATGGTCGTCACTAGTGATTTTGCTAGGACTGGGCCACTACGATAACTCACATCTGGACAACACAGTCTCTTTTAACAGAGCAAGATCGTATTTCTTCAAAACATTGGCACCATACTATAACATTTTTACCATCAAATTGCCGCCGTTCATTAATTGGCTCTTGTAAAGTTTCGCTAAAAACAAGATTTTTTCTCCTCACTCTTTTCAGTTAATATAGAGAAGATTGATTGACAGAATATAGTTCCTCGTCAGTTTTAGGTGAGTAAATGATTTAAATAGCTTTCAACGATTCAAAATAGTTTTCTATAAGTATATGAATTAATCATTTCATGCATGCATGTTTACAAGAATTTTCTCGTTGCTTCGAGTTTGACTGGAATTCTAATCTTCATAATCTCCGGTATTATGGATGAACTGTATGCACTATTAAACTGCTTTTAAATGGAAAGTGCGAGCTGGGGTGAAAGCTTTATTTAAACAGAATCAGCGGGGACCTGAGCTTTCGGCAGAGAATGCTGTATAACTTGTCAATTTAACGGGCTGCATTAAATGTTCATGTAGTCATATTGAAAAAGCTGTTTCGCTCGCAGTTTTCGTATCGAGGGGATCAAGATGCTGTTACTTTGATCGCAGAAAGAAAATTGTCTTATAATTGGCTCGTGGTCTTGCTAATGATAAGAAACGCTTGTGCTCCCAGCGGGACTTCGTCGTTTTATTACTCGACCACGATATACTTCCCAAGTACTTTCACCTAACGACACCAAGGTGCAAGAATTCCTTTAAATATCCAACGCACGTATGCACTTCTCGATCTTCTTGTGCGCTTAACGATCCAGAAGATCCCGTACAGTCGCCTTGCTGTAATTAAGAGAATGGACTGAAGTTTACATTTATTTAGTCAATATTTTACTAATGGACTGGTTTTATATACATGTAGATCATTTAAAAATATTATTAATATTATTGCACCATTAAGTCATTTCCCTTTCGGGGTAGGCGTCGTAGGTAGGGTAGGTTTCGTTAGTAGTTCATTTGACATTCTCTCAACATGCCTGAACCATCTTAACTGAGTTCTTTCCCATTTGTCTACTAGCGTCTCTTCTGCACAACATTCTTTGAGAATTATCTCGTTACTCACTTTGTCCATCAGAGTTTTCCCACATATTATGCGCAAGAATCTCATGTCAATTAAGTAAAATTCACTCTGATCTTCTTCTTGATAGGTCCATGTCTCGCTACTGTATAGTAAAGTCGGAACAAATATAGAATTATGTATTGCCATTTTAGCTTTATTTGATATATTTTTTCTTCTGATAAGGGGCCTTGCTCTACTAATAACCTTCCTACCTACGTTTATGCGTCTATCTAACTCATACATCTTCCCGTCTCTAATAAATAAGCTACCATGGTATACGAACTTATCAACTTATTCAATTCTCAATTTATTCGCTGCATATTGTTGCATCTTGTTTTCTTACTCATTCTTTCGAACACCATCGTTTTGGTTTTATTTACGTTAATTTTAAGGCCCATGCTCTTAATGCTTGCATTTAGTTTACTCAACATTCTTTGAAAGTCTTCGATTGACTCTGCCATAACAACCTCATCCTCTGCGAACGTGAACCCACGAACCCGTACTGTTTCAAGATCTATACCTTCTTCGTCTAAAAGAGCCATTCTGAAATACTTGTCCATGAATAATATAAATAAGCATGAAGACATGACGCATCCTTGTCAAACTGCTCGAGTAATATCGAAATAGTCACTCAATTTCACATTTACCTTTACAATTGCTTTCCTACCCGTATATATTGTTTTTATAGCTTGTAAGAGCCATACGTTGACTCCGTAATCTTTTAGGACTTCCCAAAGTTTACTTTTATATACCTTGTCAGAAGCTTTTTCTAGGTCAACGAATGTGCAGAAAACTTTTTTCCTACTCTCAAACTGTTTTCTGTGATTTGCCTTAAGGCCATGTAATAAGTGGATCACGTGACCAGATTCCTACCTTACCGCCACTTTTCTTATTGCTCAACTTATATTTACACGAAACGCCACATCGAGTTAAAAATTTGGGATACTAGACAAGAAGCATTAAGAATGGTAGGTCTGGCCCTAAATTTGAATAATTATGAAAAAAATTTTTTGTTGTAAATAATTTTTTTTTGCTTTTTTTATAATTATTAAAGTTTAGGACCAGACCCACCGTTCTTAATGCTATTTATTTATTATCCCAAATTTTCAACTCGATGTGGCGCTTCGTGCGAAAACAAGTAGGGAAATAAGAAAGGTTGCGGTAAGGTAGGAATCTGGTCACGTGACCCACTGATCACATGGAGTGAAGCTAAATATTTGATCCGTGCATGACCTTCCTGGCATAAACACAGTTTGGACTTCCCAAATCTTTTCTTCTATTATTTTCATTACCCTACGAATAAGTATTTTTGAGTATATTTTACTTAAGAAACTTAATAAGCTAATCCCTCTGTAATTATTGCAGTCGCTTTTATCTCCCTTTCTTTTGTATAATGGTACGATAATCGCTTTTTTACAATCGTCTGGGAGGTCTCCCATCTCGAAATATAAATTTATCCATTCGCACAGTCTATGTGGTATGTACTCGCCACCGTGTTTAAGCATTTTAGCGTCAATACAGTTTACCCTGGCAGCCTTACCTTTTCTGAAGTTCTTAATTATATCCCTAACCTCAGTGACATAGACTTACTTAAGGCCATGTGATAAGTGTAACAGCTGATCAAGTCAGCCCTAAGATCAATATTTTTTCACCCATATTGAAAAATAAAATATTAAATAACGCGGAAATTTTTTTCGGGAAATGTTGATAAATATTAAAGGATCGTTTGTGGCCTTGCAAATGGTTGGAGAAAGAAAAAAGTTTATTTATGCAAATAATGATTATTGACGGACACATTTAGGTTTTACAGCAGAAGTTTGACTTTTAACTTTCTCTGACGGTAATCATGCAATCTGTTTTACCCAAACACCCCTAGAAGTTCGAAGTTGTCTACTCGCTGCGCTAGTGCTGCTTTCACACAGCTGATACCAGACTGATACGTATGTCAGACCAAATATGTGTACTTGCATTTAAAGTGCAAACATTAGTATTTGCATTATTTGTGCATAATATTCGTGAGCGATTTTTGTTGTCTTGTCCCACTTTGATAAATATAAACCTCTTAACTAGCCCATTGAAAACATTGCAAATTGCTTGCAGGCATGGCCATAGGAAACAAGGGACTAGGCATGCCATTGCGGGGTGATGTAATGAGGGGGAGGTCCGCCACCTTTTGATGTCCCGCGACACACATGGCAGCGCCCACATGTTTATATTTTCATGCACAGTTTGTCGGCAAAAATGCTCGAGCGCATAATCAAATGTCACATCGTAAGATGGCGGCTCTCCCTACTCATGGAATTCTCCCCCCTCCCGTGGATTCAACCCCGCTCGCCAAAGTTAGGATGGCATGCCTAGTCCCGTGTTTCCTATGTCCATGCTTGCAAGGTTTGACGACAGCATGGTCGGTATTTCTCCAAAATATAAATTTAAAAAAAAACTTTTTTCACTATTCTAATTATTTAGGACCAGAGACAAATTCTTGCATGCCTTCTATTTATCGTGCTGAATTTTTAACACGATATTTTATTCCGTGTGGACGTAAGTTGGGAAAGAAGACTTCCACTGGTATTTTCTTCAAAAAAAATTTTTTCTCAAAATTTCCACCGGAACAAAGCAGAGACATGGACTTTATTACCTCCTCTTTCATTTCTCAAACTTTAAGAGCGATACGTAAGTTGGCAAAGAAAAATCGAAGACCAGGTTTGGTCACGTGACCCTCTCGTCACATGTCCGTAATTGAGTTTTCTAACGCATAGTGTTCTACATCGCAGTTGTGGTGTGCTATAGCTTCATCTCTAAATTGTCCCCTAAAATAGTATCTAAAAGCATGTAGTATCCCGTCTGCATCCTGTAGCATTTCCCCATTACTATTTCTCATTTTGACAAATTCTGAATTTTCATTTCCCTTCATTTTTTTATAAAGCAGTTTCTTCTCTCCTTCAAAATTATTTTCTATTTTCTACTCTTCTTTTGCTTTAATTTTTTCTTTTCTTTCCTTAATTAATTGTTTAAGTATCCTCTTTTTGTGTCTATAATCATTTATACGTTTATTTCTTTCCTCATCGATAAGACCTGCGATGTTTAAAGTTCTCCTGTACGTTTCTTACTTTGCTTTTTGGGCAACCTGCATTTCATCATTCCACAATGCATCACCATTCTTTCTACAACCGCGGCACCACACACTTCGATCGCACATCTAACAATGATATCCTGGAACTTCGTCCATGCGTCCTCTATATCTTTGTTTTTTTAAAAGTGCCTTCCAAGTGTCCCTATCTACACTTTCGATTATCTTATTTTGGAAATCTATTCGAACATCCGGTTTCTGTAGGTTCTCAATTTTTATTCGCGTTTGTTTTATTTTCTTAGTTCTCTTTAGTCTCCATCATTGACCTGAGTTAATTTTGGAGATCAGAAGGTAATGATCAGTATTGTATTCAGAACCCCTCATGACCCTTTTATCTTTCACTAGTTGTCTTAGTCATTCATTTGCAACAACAAAGTCAATTATATTATGACGATTTCCTTTGGACCATGTGTTCATGTGGATAAGTTTATGCCTAAACAAGTATTTGTGATGAGCAAGCCTCTTTCTGAGCATAAGCCAACTAATTTGTCTCCGTTATAGTTTGTTCTTGGATCCCCAAAATTACCTAGTACTCTTTCTATATCCTGATTTTGGATGCCTACCCATTTATTTATATCTCCTAGCACAATTATTCACACATAGAATGCTATGATAGATAATCTTCAGGTTTTTCCACCTGAACTAAGAATTAAACAATTCCGAGTTGGCAAATAAATGCTATATCATTTCCCAGGGGTTTTATCATACAAAAAAAATCGTTTATTTACTAATTATTCCAATTTAGTGACGACTCTGAATAATCATTTACGACTTTTTGTGCGTCAAAGAATAAATCCGGGCGAATGAGAGCAACATGCTCTCATCCACTGGAATAAAAATTATGCAAGTGCATAATAATATGTAGAGACACGACATTGTTGTGCTACAGATGTACTATCAAATGATCAAACTTACTTTATGACGTTCTGTATAATATTGTATAGTGGTCTTGAAATAATAATCTCGATTTTATGGTATATGTTTGTATCATATTAGCACGTTCGCTTCGGAAGAATAGATGTTGAAGCATGGAGAAAACATAATTTCTCGAGTCTATTCAAAATACTGTCTATAGTTACTCAAGATGAATATCAATCTTGACGTTCGAAATTCTCGTATATTACAAACCTGCTTTTTGGTCACAGGACATTAGCACTACCGGTAAGGTTCGTCGGTATATTCCAATAACAGAGCACGCAAGATTGAAAAGACATTAAAATATTATATCGTCATAAAATATTTCAAAGTAATTTCCTTTAAGAGGTGGTGTTGCGAGAAGAATCGTATTGATGCTACACAACTGAACGATTGTTAGAATTTCATTCTAAATAGACAGAAATCTCTGAAGAAATTAGGTTGCTTAAAAGTAAAATAATAAAATTCTCCCAACGTCGTTTTTATAATCATATTTAAACCTTATCAAATTAAAAAACCCTTAGTAATAACTTGACACAAAGTAAACCCACTCTACAGACTTTTGCTGGCCCTAGCTCTGCCATTCCTTTATCTATTAAAGGTCCATCAGGGGGTGCAAAAGTGGGTTGTCTTGAAGGTTGAAGTCTACAGGGAACAATTAAATCTCCAGTAAGTTGCGAAGGGTTCGGTTCGGTTCGACCCTGGAGGTAAGACATAAAAAGAATCTTTGTGACCAGTTAATCACCGCAGTTCTCGCCACTTTAGCGTGTAGGACGTCAGGGTCCGTTAAATGGGTAACTACCCGACGGTGGCCATCTTGGAATCGTTTAACATGGAGAAGCTAGGCTTCTCCCCTTTGCCGACAATCCCGA
This sequence comes from Belonocnema kinseyi, assembly GCF_010883055.1. Taxonomy (NCBI): domain Eukaryota; kingdom Metazoa; phylum Arthropoda; class Insecta; order Hymenoptera; family Cynipidae; genus Belonocnema; species Belonocnema kinseyi. The sequence goes on from NC_046663.1 coordinate 115,694,640, forward strand.
TGGCCTCAACAATCAACGTCTTCGGCTCTTGAACAGATTTCGCCTGAAATCATTTAGATGCGATTTAAATGCTCAGTTCGATAACCCTTCTAGATTCATAATTCCAAGAGACATACAGAGCATTTCATGATCCCTGCAGTCGACTGGCAGAATACTAAAGGCTCATCTAGAGACCTAAGACAACACTGAAAAAATGGTTAGTTGTGAGAAGAAGCTCCTTATTAGTAGAGTTGGTATTAGCTACAACAACTACTTCGATGATAACAGTAACTAACTAGTTTTGTATGGCAACAAGTCGTCGTCAGTCCTCCTATGAAGGTTAGATTTAGTTAGTTATATTAGTTACATTTACCAGGAATTTATTTTCTAAGAAATAAAAGTAATAAAGGTCACAAGCTTTGTCCCTTACGGATATTGGCTGAATTGAAATCTGAGCAGTGCTGCCAACATTCGCATCGAAATATCGCGTCATGTTTTTGATGATTGCCACTTTTATCGGAACCTTTACGTATAATGTGTAAACACGTGAAAAACATTGAAGAGCATCGTATAGATCCTTAGGGCACCCTCTAACGCCTAAGCTTAGGGTACCTTTTCACGGAGGCCTGATTTAAGATAATCGTGGAATTCATATTTTTCATACGATTTATTTCTAGTTACTTTGTTGGTTTATGGCAAATTTTATTGATTGATAACCTAGATGCGAACTCAATGTGTCAAATAAATTCAACGAATACTTCCAAACAGGCCTCCTGAAAAAGGTACCCTAATTTATATAAATACATCATCGTGACAATTCAGCTTGCCAGTGGGATGACTGTAATTAAATTATAGTAAAAAAATATGAGATTGAATAGTAATATTATATAAGATTATATAATAGTAAGGATTACTACTTTGAGTAGTAAGATCAAGTGATTTATTTGTAAAATTACTAATTTAATAGTAAGACTTACAATTGGAGTAGTAACGCTTACTATTTAAAGTAGTAAACACACCTGCTTGAAAGTAGTATCTACCATCGAAACCTGTAGTGAGAACAAATAAAGTAGTAAGGACAACTACTACCAATCTTGCGAATAAAATTAGTAGCCTCAACCACTTTAATCGCAGCGGCATATATTACAAACTAAAATAGTTGGGCCAAGTCACTGATTTAATTAACTTGCTTATTTCCAAAAAGAAAAGTAGATTTATCATGTTTTCTGAGACTGAATCCATTATTGCTTCTGTTGCAATTTTTTTACTTGAAGGAGGCAAGGGATTTTGAGAATCTTTGACTGCTCGTAATGCCACAGAGAAAGTACATTTACTATGGATTACGTTGAGAAAAAGGGAAGGTAACACACTTAAATAAACGTGTTAACATGAAAAAGCTTTCCAATTTTTATTTCTTCGATTTTGGACAGGGAATTATAAGCCAATTTATTTGATATTTAATATACTTGTTCACTTATCAATGAACATTGCATTTATCGCCATTTTATATCTCAGAAATATTATGCAAAATTTTAGGCATATCAAAAATGGCATAAAATGTCAGTTTTTGGAGGCTCATTGTGACCCTCAGATATACTTGTGTAACTTGACTTTTTGAAGAGAAATTCTTTAGACTATTGAGAATAGATTTCTAAAAAAAAATGATTAAAAGTATAATTTAAATTGAGTAAAGCGTAAGAAAATCGGATGAAAAATGACGCATTGAAGTTGAACACCGGCTGAAGGGACTGCAGGTGGACGGCTGCAAAAAAAGAATGTTACTTTTAGAATCACCTCAACCTACTCCAAAAAAATTGTACCTAAGGATTTATTTGGCTGCCCTGGGACTTTTTGGACACCCTGTATATTTGATATACAGGATTTAAAATAGATTTAAAACAGATTTAGTGTGTTCACAATTTTTTCAGGAATTATATACCATCAGAATTTTGAAAATTATAACTTTGCTGTCAGCAAATTGCATGTTGAGCATTTTGAAAATGCTTTGTCATTGCTGAAAAAAATCTGATAGTCTTATAACGCGAGAGAGTTACCACGAAAACAAATCGTAAACGGGGAACTTCCTACAGTGTGCCTCGTAATTCGACAAGAAGTTTATCATCTGATTTTTGCGCGTGGGTATATGATCCAAAATAAACCTCTGTACTGTATGAGTATTTGCACTCGTGTATGTACAATCTGCGAGGTTTATTTTATACACCCGATTCTCTCTGAATGTATAAATTAACCTATTACTGCCCACGCCGATCAAGAGTCTAAATTTTGAAATGCCTCGAGGCGCCTACCATTTCCCTGTAATTAAAGTCTCACTGTGCGATATAACACAGCGCGATAAAGTTCTCTTGGAAAAAGAAAAGAAAGAGCAGTAAACAAAGAAGAAACCAGAAAATATTAAAATTGATGCGATTTGTATGTCCAGACAGTGTCTCACAATAAAAGTCCATTTCCTTTTGAGTCTTCTTTTTCTCATTTCAGCCTCAAAAGGGCTAGCATAATGTAATGAATTTTAGTTTTATAGGGAGCTTATTATTATAATATCATTACACAAGATTACTTTTCATCAAAATGAGAGTAATACCCAACTTCTTCCTTGATGCATATGCTAATTATCGTTGCATGACACGACTGACAGGTTGAAACATGGGACAGGTATTATTTAAATTTAATTGAAAATATATTTCACCAAGATGTGAACATTAAGAAAAATTTAAAAGTTGGAATTTGTTAATTTATATTTCTTGCATTCGAATAAAATATTTTCAATTAACGCTGTAGAGGCGTCAAATGTTTGACTTCCGATAAGACGACTATCAATAGCAGAAACTCGGGTCTGGATTCAAGGATAAAATATTTTAGAGGACTCTTGATTAGGAGTATCAAAGATACACAGTGAGTGAAATGAATAACAGTAGGAATAAAAGCAAAAAAACATGAGTTGGGAGGCATTAAAAGTGCGCGCGTTGTGAAGACAAGATGGCTCAATTATCACAGGCGTGCCGCAGCTTCGAGCCGAGCAGCTGTCGTCCTGGATAAATGATTGTTGTTAATGACATATTTATCGGCAGGGCAAATGAAGATACCAAGAAGGTGTGTATTGACCGGCAATTTGCTGATTCGAGGTAATGCCGGTCGTTCAATCTGAGCCACCGTCTCTGTTCCGTCGTCGATTCTCGCCCAACGGCTTTATTTTTGGAAACCAAACCTCTCGTGATTAATAACCATATACGCCGCCATAATCCTGGTTTGGGTTCTTACAGAAAATCTCGCTTCTTGTATCGCGAATATGTGGCAATCTTTTGCATATAATTATTATCATCGTCGTTAATGGCCACGCCAAATGGATGAGGTTCGCGCACAGACCAGACTTCTTCAGTTCTGCTAAAATAGTTTATGACCAGACCGGGTCTCCCGATTCAAAGCCCGTATATCGGATCTTGATTCGAGGACCTTGTTAGCGTCTTGAATTCCAAATCCAAAGAAGATTGATTTGGTATGAGGAAAGATTTATTTTAATGGCTTAATAATCAACTGAGTATCTACAAGCCTATTAAAATACCCAATTCTGATGAAAAAACTTTCTTACTCATCACGTTTCTTTTTTGTATTCTGCGCTCTCTTTATTTCTTTCTTATTATCTTTGGTGTTTGCAGGTTTCATATCGTCATGTCCTAATGGCAAGGTGTTATTTTGGAAAGGGCACTAATGCTCCATATTGTTCAGGTGGTAATTTGCAAGCTTCCAGATTTTTCCATCGAAATAGATACC
>NC_046663.1:115698504-115701890 GCF_010883055.1 Belonocnema kinseyi
AGGTTCATTTGTCGGATTCAACCAACTATCTCGTTTGTTTAACCTAAAAACTGCTTATTTGCATAACTTTTAATCTTAAGATAGATGCTTGCCAAATCGAAAAACTCTGTAAGCAAAGAGCGGTGAAATTACAAGTTCACCACTGATGGGCAGTTTAATCCACTCTGCTGTGCACTTGTACATCTAAAATGTACGCATATCGGCTAAAGGAGGAGGCCTCACTGCAGTAAATCATGAAATTCGCGGATCTTTCTTGACACCTGATGGAAAATTACAGTGCCGTGGTACACGTTTGAAATGAACTATATTGTAAACACTGAACACTTCATGTTGCTTTTGGGTTGACGGGAAGTAAGTGAAAAACTTATTGACAGGTCATGATTACAGTATATCTCTGATTATCACAGCGATCGATCGGTACTGTGCAATGATGCTGATGGACCGCCACCTTTTCAATTGTGCATGTACGGAAAAGGGCGCATCCATTTAAAATTAGAAAATACTATCGATAATAACACCGAAAAATATTTTGAAATGTATTTTACTTTTTAAAAATTAATTAAACTAAATGTAGGAAATAGTTAATTCCTTAGAAATAATTTATTAATAATAATGTAATGTTACGAGTACATAATCATTTAAAATAGTCCGGCGGTTTTCGGCGCATACGCAGTTAAAAAAGTGACAATCCGTTAGCATCACTGGTACTGGGTAAAATTTTGCTTTGTCACATGAAGTAAATACGTTATTAATAGTTACAATTGACAATCACTGAGATAGTTTTAAGGATTTCTTTGTTTAAACTTTATCGACTCATGAATTTATTATGTTTCTATGTCAGAACATCGCACATTCTTTACCAGGTAGTAAACTTTTGCTTTTCGACAAGATTATTTGATATGGTCCATCATGCTTTAAAATAAATTGTGCTTATTTTTAATGTGTCAGTTGACATAGTGGTGTCTAAATCCAGTTCCCAGTAGCAGAGACAGGCTCGAGTACACGTGTCTCCATGGCTACTTTTTCTGTCACTATTTCGCAATTTGCACACATTTCTGACGTTCCACAGCTCTTTGCAAATAGTCTCTAACCTCGGCGCACGCAGTTGATATTTATTTCGGATATAAAATTAGTTATTGCGCATAATTGGCGACCACAATGCTGATGAACGAGCTCGGGACCACCTGCCAAAATGGATTATTCCAGGTTCATTGGAACCGGTATTTAAAGGATCAGATACACAAAGTTCGTAATGAAATTTCATCGGTGCGGAGTAACGCGTTAAATACGTATTCGAAATTGTGCAAGGTCGAATCGTTATTCGTTATGCAAATTAACTCACAGACATATAGCGTATGCTAATATTTTACGAATACCTTAATTGAGCTTTAAAACAGGACTACCGACAGATTTTTTTAACGACAACTCACTGCAGTTAAAAGGATGACATAGATCAATATATTGTATTCCTTTTCTGGAATGAAATTCAGAAAATGAAATGATGAAGCATCTACAGACTTTCATCAGGTCTTCTAATTACAATGAAATTGTGTATCTTAACTTATCATTCTATAGGAGTTGTACCATTTCTAAGAACGAGTTAATCTCATCCGGTTCTACGCTAATGCAGACCGGTCGCCCTCTTGAATCCATCAGAACTGTAGCGGTATAGTGTTGCAAACTGTTGAGCTTTACCGCGGAGTTGGAAACCGATTAGCGTTGCGGTCTACGTCGGTCTTGCTGTTAAATGGAAATGATCACGTCTCGTCGTAAAACATAAAATCTACGGGCTCTAGACTCTTCATTTCTATGGTCACATGAACTAGTAACGAAGAAAGCCACCCGCTATCCCAGTTACATGAATCTAATCTGAAGACGTCTACACTAAAACTGTCGCTAGCTGGAATTTAAGGCTGTAAATTTCATGAGAACTCTGACACTAGTGTGCTGCACCTTGGTATGTGGCAGAGAATAAAAACGGTAAAATTGCAATAGTGTTATGTGAAATTGCAAAGCGTCAGAAACGGTATTCCAGAAAACATTCAAAACAAATACTATGAGCAAATGTACAACCCATGTCAGACAATTTGAATCTGCATTAAAGGAAAGAAGTAACGACGAACAATTGCACAGCATAATTCCAGAAATTCAATAGATACCGATCTTAATTTTGAACTGAGGTTAAAAGAAAGAAATAGCACAAGAGAAATAAAGTTGGAATCAATTTTGGGGTTTCAAAGAGCGCTTGTGCAACTCCTTAAGTGAAGTTCCAGATCAATACTTATATACAGTTTATTGAAGCCTCGAGTGAATTCGAGTTTCTTCATGTGAAAACAAGAAAAATCCCGGACGCCTTAAGTGCAATCATCAATTCACTATAATCTATGCCACAAACAATATACCATAAAATTGTTAATAATCTTATGTTCAATTTTCCCTCAAAATGAGAACTTTCAAAAAGAGACAGACGCGAGTCTGTTTTTGGGTGTTGATGAAAGCGAGCCGATCGAATTAGGGGCACTATTTTCGTAACTGACCTCGTTTTCAAATCTGTACTAATCGACTTTGATGCCCCTCATGCTGCGGGAGATGATTGAAAACTTTTCTGTGAGGTGTTATCAGCAACTTTAGCACACGGTTTTGTTCATGCCAAGTTCTAGATGCTGAATGACGGGATCCACGTTTCTCAAGTCTCTTATTTTATAAAGCGTGTATTATTTTTTCTCTGAATCTACTAATTTTCCTTGCTAAGGTACCTGTAATACATAGTAGACCAGTAACATGTTTTCTTGAATTATAAATTACATGTAAATATCTCAGCTCTTTCTTTGTATTCTTTCCAAGTGTAGGCAAATCAAGCATATCGATGCACTTTCGAACATCGGACGAAGAGCCATTAGGTTGGCGAAGCAGCTTCATTTAACATATTGGTAACTAGAAAATATTATATCTCTAAGTAATTTGAAAGAATTTATTTTACAATCTCAGGGTTTGGGACAATGGTTGTCAGACAGATAGAATGTTTCAAATTAAATTTCCCCGGAAGTGTTAGATTAGAAAGAAACAGGTAGATAGGTAGGACTTGTATCATTTGGCTTTATTTTTACTGAATCTGAGTGCTCTATTAAAACAAAGTGTTTTACAAGCAGATGAGTGTAATAATGAATTCCTTTGAAAAATGGTATGTGCTTCTAATTAAATATAGATTTTAAAAGGATAAAAGAGCGATGGCCTCTCGTTTTTTGTGGTGCTTCTGGTGCTGTATGAAGGATTTATGCGAGATATACGTGTACCAGGTGTATACATATGAAACCGGTATTTTTTCAAGAAAAAAACACATTTATTTCAAGAGAATGATAACAAATATTTTATTCAAAGTATGCGCC
>NC_046663.1:115701990-115713572 GCF_010883055.1 Belonocnema kinseyi
ACGCCAATTAGCACAAATGGTAAGTTCCGACAGTGCCTACAAGTGTGCCTACTGGCCGGTAGATGGCAATACCGGTTTCATATGTATACACCTGGTATATACCTACAGTAGCAATTTTAGTGAATCTTTTATACATCGCACAGGATAAAATACCACAGAGTAATATTATTCTAAATCCAGTAATTAAATAAGCGAAATTCTATGAAGATAAACCCTTTTCTTGATTTTCAATTAAACTATTAGTACCTGGCATACTATATATCACAAATGATCACGTTAATTAATAAACAGCGTAAAAATAACAAACCAGTCTTTGATATCGCGAGACGTAAATAAAGCGTAATTAAGAGCCCGGTTAAAGGCCTATAGTGATATATTCTTTACATTCCACTACAATAAGTATTTCTGAAAGCATCCTTATTGTGCTAATGTATTCAGGAGGTGCGCCGGTTACACCGTAACGAGTAAAAAGCGCGCAAACTAGCGTGGTGGAAAGCAGGACTGGTTAAAACGCCGTTAAATAAATTCGATGTAAGATCTTTCCCTTATCCATGGGTCCGCAGAAACTTGATATGGCTACTAGCTGCGCAGGCCTATCTTATTATGCAAACGGATCGCAAATATTCGCTCGATCACCTTATAAGTGCTCGCGTACGGTACGAATCTTTAATGACGACAAGTCGAGTTCTTGTACCACTAACATTTATAACGCCGTAAATGCGTGCCTACTTTTCATCAACTTTCACTAATCAGCATTGCGTTCACATTCCTATAACCTCTAAAATTCTAGACAAACTTGCACTTCTATACATAATGGCGCATTATCAATTCACTTACGGTGTAGTGCTGGCTCTTAAAAAGGAGTAAAATCACTATTTGCATGCTTCACCATGTTTTTTGCTATACTATATCTGTATGTGTATTGTCTACTGTTTTGCAAAAGAAGTCAACATCATAGTCAGTCGCAGAGTTAAATTTTATAGGTATTTCTGTATATGCCAGCCAGCCAACGAAGCTGAAAAAGGCTGGTCAAATAGAAATAAATTATAATAAGCTGAATAGTTGATAAAAAACTTCGATAGGGAGTGTTAAGTCACCTTACAAAATTCAATAAATTTTGCGAGAGGGAGCTCGAGCAGCCATCTTCTACCGGCGGCCTATTTAAAGTTTTTCGGATTTTTCTTTAAAATGGCTATTTTTAGCTCAAAAATATTCATATAATAAAATATTTAAAATCCTACCCTGCATAAAAAGGTGATTTTAAAATTTTCCTTGAAGTCAGCACAGAAAAAAACTGGGGGTTCACTGAAGGTGCAGCTCAAATAAAAGTTCGTATCATTTAGAACTTGAGCTCCATTAGATATCTGTAAAGAGCCAAAAGGGTTCGTTTAGAGCACTATTGAACAGAACTTAAAGACGAAATCACAAACCCAATGCTTGCAAATTAGGGCTGGTGAGTTAGAAATCGATTTACAGTTATCGACCGATGCTTTGAGACGAAAAGTTTCTTGTATATGAATATGTGACCGTCCGCGAAGATAGGGACCTAATTCATCAATTCTGAATTTTACAGGACGGGTGATTGTAACAGATTCCGCAATTCAGAATTAGAATATTGAAGATCAGTTTACGAAACGCACCCCCTTTATTTACCAATGCACCTTTAGGCGTCTTATCCATGAGTTCCTTCTGCATCGGTCCGCTTTGGTTACACCCAGTAGTAGTGAGTGGTGGGGCTGCTATTCGCAGGAGTCTCGTTTTGTCTCCGCGATGCTAATAATGCCCATGTTTGTAGTTTAAGGTAGTTGTACCGAAATGGGACCCTACTTACGGATTGTCTAAAATTTTCAGAATGTGTAGAAAATATTGTTATCTAACGATTCATACCCTATTCAACTGATTCGACCATTTCAAAAGTCAAATACGATCAATTATGTTCAGTACTTTTTGCATCGGTCTCCCATTGCTAACATGGGGAATCAAAAAATTACAAAGTCTGTTATGGAAATGAAGCTTAGCACTGAGCTTAAAAACTACAGATGTAAAGAAAAATATCGTGCGGATTTTATTTTTAAAAATAAAAATTATTGCCCGTTTAGTATATAAGATATAATGTTGTAAATAATAATCTTTCTGTTCTCGCGTGACACGTGGTCGGGGTAGGCAATGGTGATGTGACAACACTGTCACGCAGTATTTCATAGTTGAGTATATATTTTACGGTTAGAGTGATGAATCGGTCATTCTTCACAATAACCGGTCATTGTGAGGAATGTCCCACCTGGCCGAGTAAAGCGATTAATGTTTGAAAATTCATCGCTTTGACCGGTCATTGTGTACAATAACCAACGCTGACCGGTAAAAGTGGTGAACCACATCCCACACTTCCAATCCCATTACTTTCCTTATTTCTCCAACTTCTATTTCCCCTAAATCCACCACATTGCTTCTCTTACTTTTCTTCACCTACCTATCGAACATGAAATTGAAGTCAATTCGAAGCCATTCGAAACCATTTTACTTACAAAAAAAGAAAGAGTTGCTAAAGTTGTTAAAGAAACAGTCGTTTCAAATTATAAAGCACCTCGTACCCTTTTCCAACTTTTAAAGAATTACAAATGAAATTTTTATAATTGGTTATATTGATGAAAATAATTCACAAAATATGTTGGACTTTATTAATGTCGTAAATTGCAAAAGAAATGTAACTCCAAGTGTCACAGTAGTTTGACGTTCTCCAATAAATAAGCTTTTATTTACTATGTTGTCTATTAACTATTTTACGTTTCTAGCGACCAACAGTGGATATTGTAAAGAATGACCGGTGATTCTCTACAATAACCGGTCAAAGCGATGAATTTTCAAACATTAATCGCTTTGTTCGGCCTGGTCGGAAATTCTTCACAATGACCGGTCACTGTGAAGAATGACCGGATTCATCACTCTAACCGTAACATATTCATTATGAACTGTGGTTAAATCACATTTCCACTGTCAACGCCGTCAACACAATTTTCTGCGAGATTGAAAATGCGACGTGGCCCCTATCGTTCCCTTACGAACTATTACTGTGAATGTGTGTATTCGTATATACTATATAGGACGCTTCTATGGGAGTGTAAAATCACAATTAAAATTTTTCACCAATGGCTAGGAAGAGTGATTGTCATTTCTTGCATCTATCTGAGCGTAAACTTTTGAATGTAATTGTCGCGTGACAACTATCTTTATAAAAAGAAAAGTAATGAACTTACACAAATTCTGATTATTGGAAATTAATGAGTAACTCAGAAACTACCGATTGACGTAAGAAAATAAAAATCGATTTTTTCCGCACTAGGTCCCTTTCTTCGCGAACTTTAAGGTTAATATGGTGTCATTAATTAAACATAATATCCTGGTGGGCAAAGCGAAAAATAGTTTCTTTAGAAATAAGTTCAATTACAATTGAAATCCTTTAGAACCCCAAGTGTGGTATCATTTAGAGCTCGTTTATCGCATTGGCTTCCTTTTCAGCAAGTGGGGTGCAGTTTTGTTGCAGTTACTCTGAAATCAAAAATGGGTTCCAATGGAAACCTCAGTTTTTTCTGCGAGCAGAAAGGTTTTTCTTTTTGCATTTGTAAGCAATTGACTCAGTGAAAACGAGTGCAGTTTACTTTTTCGAGCTTGACTGAAGGTAATCTACTATATAATGATAACAATTTTTCCGTAACTATATTATTTAATCAATGCTCAAAAAAATAATTTTAACCATTTTCAACTTTCAATTTAAAGAAGTTTCTTAAACAAATTTTTCTGATTAAAAACATGTACAGTGACATTTAGTAAGGTGATTTAGAACATGTGTGATATTTTTGATGGCATTTCCAATTACTGCATTAAATATTCAGATGCGAAGATGGCTTTATACGTAATTTCAATGATCGGTTTTTTATCTACTGGGCCTTTAATGCAAAACTTTAGTTATAGATTTCGCCCTTTCACGAAGGGTCCCATCAGCACAATAATAATAAAACTTCAATCTATCAACCGAACAGAATACGAGCTCACTGCATCAATATATAAAACCCGTCGCCACAACTCATGCATGGACAATATTCGATTTGTTGACAATAGAGAAGTAAGTAAGTACAATAAGAATTAAAGTAACAAATTAAACACAATCTTAACTTACGTCCGAACTCACTGCATCAAAATATAAACGCCATGGCGAAAACTTGTATATGGATACAATTTAATATTTATCCTGACTATTTACCCTATTGTAGTTAAAAAGCCGAACATCAAGATTATTAATACACAACTTTTAAGAAAATCAACATTAATAGACTCTTATCATATTAGTGATACCATGGACCTTCCTAGATCTAAAACAGAAAGTTTTAGGTTTTTTAATTAACTTAAAAACGTTTACCATCAAGACACCCTCTGAGACATCAATTTATGGATTAGCCTAAAATGCAAACTTATCTATGCACTGAGTACGGGTTCTGTTTAGGTGATGTATTGGCGTTTTTTATATTATTTTACTGACAAGGCCTTTCGTCAAAGTGCGAAACCTATAACCAAACTTATATAATAAAGGAGCAGTAGCTAGAAAACCCAAAATCAAGATTATTAATACACAATTGCTAAAAAACATCAAGATCAATAGATTTCTTTATAAGTCCTAGCCGTCACGAAGCAATTCTTGGAACAAATTTTATCCCGGGTTACATAAAGCAGGATATATCATTACATCTCAATATTCTTCTGCGACATCTCTCGTGAGTGCTCCGTGGATATTCTTGTTGAATGTGTATTTTTAACATAGAATGTGTACGGTTATACATGGCTATTATCCATGAGGACTCTACCGTGTAGCCATATGTGAAATAACGCAGCATATCCCCTATTGGGCCGATTTTATCTCTTGAGAACGCGGCAGAAGCCACGACTGGATCTCGTTATGTATTTACAGTATACTATACAGTATACACCCTGAAACCCAAGGAACGTAACGAGGTGGCTTCCCTCTTTCCCCTTTTTTTCTTGTGCTTCCTCTGAATCTTCCTCTCTTTCTTCTCCTTTTCTCTTCCTCTGTCTTCACTTCTTTTCTTTTGCGGAATGCAGCCTCTCTTGCAAACTATAATGCTGTATAATATACTAACCTCGCACCTAAATGTTACGTAAACGAGAAATAGAGTAGGAGCCTTTGAGTTTCGTTTTTCGTGCGACCGATATTTCGTGGCGTCCTTATCCCGTTTTCGCCTCACCCAAAGATTAATCTTTGACCGGATCTCGGCCGCAGATTTATTCGCGTACAACCATTGTGTATCACCACAGGCTTTAGAGTCCTGAATACACGCTCGGCGCTCTCGCTGCTACCGCCTCGGTTAACGGACAACAAGCATTCTGGTCAGAAAACTCGAACGCTTGTGTGTAAATTATGAGCACATGCTCCTCTTCAAGTAATTTCTTCAATTAAATCGGTATGACCAAGGCAAGAAGAGGAAGTATGTTGAGCTTTGTCAAATACTCTAGTCTGATAAAAATCGTAGAAAGATTATAGAATATTTTTTTAGGGAATCTATGCCTATACCAAGAGTATAAACAAGAGATTTTGGGGGGAAACTGCACATAAATCAACTACATTTCAGGGGGCGAGTAGACTCTTGCCTACTCACCCTCTCAAAAAATACATATCATCACGAGCGGTTGATAGGAAGTAGTCTACAATCTGTCAATACAAATCAGCAAATTCCAAGAGGAGTTTCCCCGGTTTTTTAGTTGCGACTAAAAGTCCTTGGCAATCGTTCTTTTTAACTCTTGGCATGCCTAGAAGTAAACGACATTGTCGTTAAAGCACCTGCGCTCTCGGGCTGGTATTTCGGGATATTAAGATTACACACAGCTTGAATTTGAGAACAGAAAACATATATCGTCTCCATACAATTTGATCACGTGTCTCTGAATAAGCCGTAAACACCACATAGCCGTTCGAAAACCTTATCGTCGGCACTTGAACAAACTATGCCAAACTTCCTTCTTACCGCAAAAGCACGAATCAATCTTATGGGGAAACGTTTTCCCTTTGTCTTTCTCTCAAATACACATATACAGGGCTCTCCTTTCATCGCAGAATTCTTTGTCTGTACCCGTTTTCGCGGTGCGATCTCATACCCGTTTAGGAATGCTTGTAAGAACGACGATTGCTTATATGTTTTCTCCACGTATGTGCGCAGGATTCCAATTCAACGCAAATCTAGATTCTCAACTATTCCACTTTGCTTGCTTTATTTAGAATAAAGATGTTATATTGGCTTCTTGCCATCTGCTGCTTCTTTAAACTTTACAGGGGTTTCAGCTTCATTAGATACTAGCTCACCTTGCAGCAATAGAAAGTGCTGACAACTATTTCACTTCTATTACAACGTTAAATTTTATTTACAATACGTGGAGAAATAAGCTGCTTGGAAGATGATTATCGCTGGGAAACTCGGAATCGTTGTGGGTATCCCGGATTTTTTGAGTTTTTTATCTATCCATTATGGGAACTTTACCTGTGGCCAGAATGTAACCTTTCATACAGATTGATAACGATAATCCATAATAGCATGATTCGTCTCCATCCTTATTGCGTGTATTGACATTCAGACATGGGGGAAACGAAGGAAATTAACAGAACTAGAGATAGAGAAAAAAGCTGGAGACATAACAAACAAGAATTCTCGCTTGGTAGTAACGGACTTGTCCCATGTTCCGCTACTTTCTTCAGAAAGACATTTTTTCACGATATCGTTTAAAAGATATAATGCACCTGCCATTTCCCAGAAAGAGAATAACAGATTTACCGATAGATCAGGATCGACTGCACGATAGGTCTATCGCAGTTGCAACTCTGTACAGCATGACTCATTAATGTACTGTTTATAATTACAGGGGCGAATTGATGTGCCTATATCTATAATAGTCGCTGTAGCTTCCTCTTCTTTGCTCATTAATTATCTGTAATTAACTCTTTCGGTATAATAAAAGAAGACATTAATTCTCTAAATGGCAGCATAGATAGAAGTATCAACAGATAGAAGTATTGTTTATATTATTGGAATAATATTAGGAAATCTGTTCACAGAAAATATTGGGAGTAAGAGCATTGCAGATAATGTGCGAAGGAGGGTAACTGTGCCTGGGGTAAACTAGCAATGATGACTCAAAGATTTCTCTGGGGAACTTCGCTAGAAGCAGCAGTGTAACATAATTCCTCCAGCAGAGTCCGCTGAAAAAATCGTTTAGTCGCCATGGCGAATATACCCCACAGTCCAGACCAGACAGTTACCCTGCTGGCTGTTGCCCCACTTCGCCCATTATTTTTAACGGTTCTTACTCTCAGCTTTTTCTTTGTTTAGAATGGATAATATTGCCATAGCATAAACGGGGTAGCCTCTCACAATTCATATACAAATTCTTGTTTATTTCTCGTTTATTTAAATGGCAATGGTAATCGTTCAAGTATTGCTAAACTTTAATTTTTATATTGAAAAATTTTGAATAATGTGAATTTAAACGAAAAAATAAACTTGTTCAAACCCACATTATTTCATATGATATCAAGTGCCATTTAAAGTGACTAGACAAGTATTTCTATCATAACACTAACAAAAGAATCATTGTAAATTCCAATAAGTAATCAATTCTCGGTTGTTCCGTTTAAGGGCAACCCTGGGATATGTACATATACAGGGTGGACAAGCTGGGGCTTACCAAAAAGTATGCAACTCGGTATACACGCCCATAATAATAGCATTGGAGTGTAAGCCGGGTTGCATACTTTTTGGTAAGCCCCAGCGTGCCCACTCTGTATTATGATTATAGGTAAATTGATTTGCTTACATTATATTTCGCAAATGAACTAAATTAAAAAATATAAATTATGCCTCCAATCTAAACATAGGCAACATAAACATTAATAATACTCACAAACAATCATTTCAAATTATCGTATGAAATAATCTAATTTGCATTAAATCGGTATGCTCTTACGCGAAATCTATAATATGCTTATTTGCCAGATTGTGCACAATTTCAAGGTTTTTCGAAGAAACATTCCCGTCACTCATATATTAAATTATTTGCAATCCCACTTACTTCAATTACAGTATTTAGTACAATAGGTTTGCAAATTCAATTATATACATATTCTGAGGAACCGTATATAGCATCAATGATTGGTGATCAGATCAGTGATCCCAGATCTGAAACGAGACGTCCAATGCTATGACACGTATATGTCCGTGTGAATATGGTAGGAGACGATATAAATGCCTGGGTTGCGCGCGCAATCCATTCTCCTCTTCTGAATTTGAAAATTCGAAGGTGCACAATTGCTGGTCGGAACACTTCGGTGGTTCTATTTATATCTCTATCTGCTTTGAAATAAAATGAAAAGATTGGGATATTAATATTTCCAGATTTCAATGCTGGCTGGCGATTCTCATGATTTGAATACTTCGCGCACCTCTTTAAATAGCGTTTATTTTGAGGTTACGTCACTTCAAGTATAAAATATAAATTATATAAATAATACTATTATATAGATAATTAATGATAATATTATAATTATGTTATATTGTAATAGTCTTATTTAAATCTTGATTCGCATTTGAAAGAAATTAAAGAAATCGGTGATTTTGGAATTCATCTCGTTTTAATAAAAACTCAATTATTTGATTGAAAAGTTAATTATTTTGATGAAAATGTAACTATTTTGTAAAGAAAGCCCTCTTTTCTATCAAAAGTTCAACTACTTTGTCAACATTTTTATTTCTTTTATTTGAAGGTTCATCGCTTTCGTTGAAAATACGTTGAAAATTCCTTGAAACTGACAATTAATCTATACCATTTTTGGTTTAAAAATCATGTATTTTGTTAACAATTCGTCTTTCTTTGTAGAAATTAAATTGCTTTATGGAAAATTTATACTTTTTGATTAAAAATTACATTTTTCGGTTGAATTATCAAGTGTAAATATTTTTTGGTTGCAAAGTCATTTGTTGTAAATGCAAGTATATTGATAAAAATTATAATCATAATTTTTTGGTGGAAAATTCGATTATTCACTTAAAGTTAAACTACTTAGTAAAAAAGTTAATTTTTTCTTATTAAGGATTCATAATTATAGTTGAAAATTGAACTATTTGCCTTTAATTTAGGTTAAAAATTCAGCCTTTTTGTAGAGAATACTCTTTTTAATTTTAAAATTAAAAAATGACTTAAATTAAATTGACCTTTTTTAGTAGAAATTTAATCTTTTTTGTTTAAAATTTATCATTTCTGGTCAAAAATGCAATTGTTTGGTTAAAATATGAACTGTACATCTTCTTGGGTTTAAAAGTCGATTATTTCACTAAGAGTTGAACTACTTTTTAAAAAAATACGTTTTTTTTTAACAAGGTTTTATAATTATGGTAGAAAATTCAACTATTTGGTTGAAAGTGTAACTCTTTGATTGAAAACTCATATTTTTCGCTTAAGAAATTCAACTTTTTGTAGATAATTCGTCTTTTTGACTTTAAAATTAAATAATTGCGTTGAAAATTCATGTATTTTGTTTAAAATTTGTCTTTTTTTGTAGATCATTAATTTTCTTGGTCAAAATTCACCTTTTCCCTTGAAAATTTAACAATTTTGTTAAAAACTCGTTTTTTTCCTTGTTCAATTCAATTTTTTATCACAGTTTTTATCTGGAAATTGAACTATTCCATTTTTGGTTAAACTTTATCCTGTAAATTGTATTAGTTAAAACACCAATTATTTGATAGAAAATTAATTCAATTTGCTAAAAAGTAAACTTTTGGGTTGAAAATTGATATATTTTGTTAATTAGATTTTTTCCCTAAAATTAGAAAAACTGCAAAATAAAAAAATTTCGTTAAATTTTCCGAATTCTTTTTTTTTAATTTTTAAAATGTTTTCAAATACTCACTTAAAATTTATTTGTAAAAATAAAAAATCATTTTCAATGTTCTTAGCAATCACAACAATTTTTGTTATTCTTTTTAAATACTGTACAATTCTCAAAAAGCTTTTTTTTTTAAATCTGCAAAAGTCTAAATCGTGTTTCAAATTATTTGAAATAATTTCAAGTTTTAAATTAATTCTGAATCTTTTTTTTAAATTAAAATTGTAGCGTTTAAACTGAAAATTTAGCTCATTACAAATTTAACAATTCAAGACTTTCCATTTCGAACCATTCTGTTCAAATTTGTATAGTTTTTAACAGTTGTTTGTAATGGATTGTTTTAAATGAACGGTAATATATTGCTGATAATTAACGAAATTTTCTTTTTTTAATTAAAAAATGTCAAATTGAATAGGTTAAAAATAAAAATTTTTTAGACTGAAATAATATTTCAAGTCATAATCGAAAACAAATAAATTAATTTTCTAACAAATAATTGGTGTTTTAACTAATACAATTTACAGGATAAAGTTTAACCAAAAATGGAATAGTTCAATTTCCAGATAAAAGTTGTGATAAAAAATTGAATTAAACAAGGAAAAAAACGAATTTTCAAAAAAATTGTTGAATTGTCAACCAATCAGATGAATTTTCGACCAAGAAAATTAATGATCTACAAAGAAGACCAATTTTAAACAAAATACATGAATTTTCAACGAAATTATTTAATTTTAAAGTCAAAAAGACGAATTATCTACAAAAAGTTGAATTCCTTAAACGAAAAATATGAGTTTTCAATCAAAGAGTTAAACTTTCAACCAAATAGTTAATTTTCAACCATAATTATAAAACCTTGTTAAAAAAACGTATTTTTTTTACAAAGTAGTTCAACTCTTAGTGAAATAATCGACTTTTAAGCCCAAGAAAAAGTACAGTTCATATTTTAACCAAACAATTGCACTTTTGACCAGAAATGATAAATTTTAAACCGAAAAGATTAAATATCTACTAAAAAAGGTCAATTTAATTTAAGTATTTTTTAAAATTTTAAAGTTAAAAAGAGTATTATGTACAAAAAAGCTGAATTTCTAACCTAAATTAAAGGCAAATATTTTAATTTTCAACTATAATTATGAATCCTTAATAAGAAAAAATTAATTTTTTTACTAAGTAGTTTAACTTTAAGTGAATAATCGAATTTTCCACCCAAAAATTATGATTTTAATTTTTAACAATATAGTTGCATTTACAACAAATGACTTTGCAACCAAAAAATAATTACAGTTGATAATTCAACCGAAAAATGTAACTTTTAATCAAAAAGTATAAATTTTCCATAAAGCAATTTAATTTCTACAAAGAAAGACGAATAGTTAACAAAATACATGATTTTTTAACCAAAAATGGTATAGACTAATTGTCAGTTTCAAAAATGTATTTTCAACGAAAGAGATGAACCTTCAAATAAAAGAAATAAAAATTTTGACAAAGCAGTTGAACTTTTGATAGAAAATAGGACTTTTTTACAAAATAGTTACACTTTCAACAAAATAATTAACTTTTCAATCAAATAATTGAGTTTTTATCCAAACGAGATGAATTCCAAAATCAGCAATTTCTTTAATTTCTTTCAAATGCAAAT
>NC_046663.1:115713672-115722764 GCF_010883055.1 Belonocnema kinseyi
ATCAAATAATTGAGTTTTTATCCAAACGAGATGAATTCCAAAATCAGCAATTTCTTTAATTTCTTTCAAATGCAAATCAAGATTTAAATAAGACTATTATAATATAACATAATTATAATATTATCATTAATATATATATAATAGTATAAATATTTATATAATTTATATTTTATACTTGAAGTAACGTAAACTCAAAATACATGCATATAAAGAGGCGCGCGAAGTATTCCAATCATGAGAATCGCCAGCCCAGAATCGAAATCAGGAAATATTAAAATCCCAATCGCTTCATTTTATTTCAAAGCAGATAGAGATATAAATAGAACCGCCGAAGTGTTCCGACCGGCAATCGTGCACCTTCGAGTTTTCAAATTCAGAAGAGGAGAAATGGGTTGCCCGCGCAACCCAGGCATTTATATCGTCTCCTACCGTATTCACACGGACATAGACGTGTCATAGCATTGGACCACGTCTCGTTTCAGATCTGGGATCACTGGATCAGATTTGTCCCGAAAAAGATAACAATATTAGGGAAATCACCACATTGCGTGTCCAGTAGTAAAAACTTGCGCATTATTCGTGACACGGATCAAAATAGAAATTACCAATTCACTCGTTTGTTTATTGGTCCTGGCTACATGTACGGAAATTTCGGTATCAATAGCGAAATTTTTCAGTACGTGTAGACACTGCCTTGTTTATTACTTTAAATCAACGGTTTCGTAATACACGGTGAAAACAAGATACCATTATAAGCCAACGACAAAGGTAGTGATGTTAACGTCAATTTATTTTAATGACATGTTGTTATGTGTATAAAGACTCAAGAAAGAAAAAAGTGCGGGAGAAATAATTACGGCGGCCATGTTGAGTATTTGTTGCAGGTGCATGCCAGCTATGCTCGTGCATGAGGCGCCATGAACCACAAGAAAGGGCGTTGAGCGTTACGTGATGGACAAATTAAGAATAATAATATTCGACTCGCCCACCGACCGAAGAAGAGGGTTGTTACATCCGGTTGAGCAACCAATCCGAGCACGCTTTGCGCTTCCGTCGGAATATGAATTACGCTTCCTGGATTTGTTGGTTCCACCTTTTATACCTCCTCCCTTCCTACCTTCTCCTTCGTCCTTGCACTCACACTTTGCAAAAACTCCTTCCATCTGCTCACACTATGTCCATATCAGTACGAAATTGTGCCATTATCGAGTCTGTCTCTCAGTCTTTAAAATGGCGATGCTTACTTTCTGGACGGAGATTTAGTAATGACATTGTACTACACCAAAAATATTGACGGTACATATTGTCTCAGTACTGGAAAAACTTCCAGTGATGATTAGGTTTTGTAGTAGAACACTACTGACTCACAAATGGCCAGGTACTGTTTTTTAGTGCCATAAACTGTACCGCGTCAGTTGTTTACCATCAGTTTGCCATTAAAATATATTTCTGTGTACTATGAATCTGTAAGAGTAAACATTGTAAACTGTAGAGGACCAGTAGTAGGTCGCCAGTAGTAGGGCAGTAAAAAGCATTATATTTATTAGGGGGTTTGCCAGTATTGGGGTGCTACTACAATTCCACCTGGGTTATTCAAGAACCGTCGATACTTCTAAAGATTCATTTGGAACATTTGTTTTCTAAACGAAAATGGCTAACTTTTATGTCTTACAACTTTTTTGTTTCTTTAAATTTCATGACCTCTACTCTAATTAATTTTTACATTTTATAACTTGTTCCATAAGTTTTGAAACCACAACTATAAATTTGCGGTCAAAACTTTCTCCTTCGCGATTTTGCTGTCGCTTTGAAAATTCAGTTTTTTCTCGAGTTTCATTTAACCTGTAGAAGTTCATGAGAAAAAATTGCGTTAAGGGAATTAAGGACCGTTCGTACAAAGAAGGAGAGGTTCTGCCGTACTATGGCGCTCTTTAAGTAACATATTATTACCATAGGAAGTGCGCGTCAGAGGCTGGGGGAGGGGGGTCAAATATGGTCTCAATAAAATCGTGACGCAATACTTGATCGGCCCATTAGAGGGCATATGTTGCTGAATAAAAGGACAATAGGGCCTTATTAACAGGGGACACGATAATAAACAAAGAAAAGTAGAAGTTGGAAGAATGAGATGCAAGCCTTCAAGAAGGTCCGTAACGCAGTAATCAACGTGTCACTTCATAACCGTCTCGGCATTGTAATTACGAGATCATACCTTCGACTCTGACAGAGGTACATTATACGAATAGAATTATGGTTAGCAAAATCAAAGGTAGTAATGAATAGGAAAGAGGAGGGAATAGAAGAAGTTTACTGAAATTAACATGGCTTGAAAATATGAGTTGTAGAGGTTTCTGAAAAAATATAAAATAAGATTTTACGGTAAAGATAGTTTTCGGGGTATAGTTCCAAAAGGGTCACCAAAGAATATTGACTTGATTTATTGATCTGAGATCTCATTAAAATACATATTTATTTTCTTAAACTTTCCTTCCCAGATTAATTGACACCATGAAAAGGGAAGAGAAACAAATGTACACATATTCTGAAGGACAAGAGAGATGTGGCCCATTTGCCTCCTCCGTCCACTCGTACCGAACCCCTTTTCCAGGGGCCCCAAAAAACCCACGAGTCCTTGGAAATATGCAAATATGCAAGCACTCAAATATCCCATCAATTGATTATAAACAAAATCTTGTTACCTAGTGTTGTTTAAGAGAGATATAGTCATTATTAAAGGTTGCTGTCGCGCTGTAGAGTAATTTCATGATCCCAGTGTTTTCAAACATGTTACATAAATGAGAATCTTAAAAATATATGATTGGGCTTATTATGCTTGTGATATGATTTTGCAAAATCTATACAATCTATATTCGTATATGGAAAATAGTTTCAATTTTATACAACTTATATAACCTTTCCGAATAAAAATTGTTACGTTTGATTATTTGCTTATACTT
The DNA here is from genome assembly GCF_010883055.1 of Belonocnema kinseyi. NCBI lineage: Eukaryota > Metazoa > Arthropoda > Insecta > Hymenoptera > Cynipidae > Belonocnema > Belonocnema kinseyi. The sequence goes on from NC_046663.1 coordinate 115,716,630, forward strand.
TCATAACTAATTATGAGTACATAGACTTATGCGATCTTACACATTATTAAATGTGACTAGGCATTTTGAATGTATTTTCATACTCTAAACGCGCATCTGGTACCAAAAATTATCCATAACCAAATGTGTTGGAGAGCTTTTGCAGGGCTTAAATTAATATTCAAACTTTCTTCTACTTTAAAGGAGAAAGAACACAAATTATAATTTACTTCTATTCAAAGTTATGAAAATGAATGCGACCAAACGTAATTCCCGAAGTATAGGGAGCGTTAATTAATTTTGAGGGATTTTTTTTTTAATTCAGGGGTTTATTTAAAAAAAAATGGTTACCAGTTGATCATTCAAAGTATGTTCCATCGCTAGCCCCTACTTTCTCCCATCGTTCTAGCAGCATACTGATACCACGTCGGAAAAACGAATCGTTTTCTAAAGATATCCACGAATCGACCTATTTTTTGGCATCTTCATAATAAGTGCATTGTTGCTCAGACTAGAAATGTTTCATTGATCGGAAGTGGTGACAATCAGACGGCGCGATTTCTGGAGAATACGACGGGTGGGGTAGGACTTCCCATTTCAGCGTGTCCAAGTATGTTTTGACAGGTTTTATAACGTGAGACCGAGCGATGTCACGCAGAAGAATAACTTTATCGTGTCTGCACGTATTGCGGCCGTTTTTTCTTTAAAGTTCGGCTCAGTGCAGTTAGTTGTTTCTCATAAATGTCGCCCGTGATGATTTCGTTAGATTGCAGCAGCTCATAGTACACTATTGACTACACCCTGCTGATTTTCGGATTTAGTGTTGATGGTTGGCCGGGCTTAACCCACGATTTCCAACGCGTAGGATTAACACAGTGAATCAACTTCTCATCGCCAGTGACAATCGCTAGTTTTTTAGCATATAGAATTCGTAGAACGCTTAGTGCTTTCTATTAAAAAAATATTTTTACCCAAGATTTCCGTGTAAAGTGAGTGCATTTGTTGAGGATTATTAGAAAATATCTTATTCTGTAAGTACCTGTTTTAAATACATAATTGTGATGTTAATATTTTCCATATGTTATGTGAGATTTAAGAAATTTAATTCTAATCTTTTTGAAGTTAATGTTAGTTTGAAGTATATTATAATTATTTCAGTAATCATTGTTAATTCTAGGATTAATCGATTTAGGATCAACTTGAATTGTATTTATTCATTTAAAACTAAATCTTTATTTTTCAGTTCTGACATTCGATCCTGAAATTCATTAAAGGACACATGGCAGGGGCAGGGCCGTGCTCGTGCTCCTATATGCAGAGAATGGAGAGCTGGAACTGCAGTGGAAAAACAATTAATATATTTATAGGTAATTAGTCATTATTCAATAATTATTTTTTATACCTGTTTTATTACCTGCTGCATTCCTGAACTGTTTAATTCAAAATTTATGTAGTTTGTTGAAAATTTGTCTTTTTGGTAGAAAAGTAATCTTCTCCATTAAAAATTCAACTATTTGGTTAAAAATGTATGTATATTTTTGAAATTTTATTTTTCAAGTCGAAAACTAAACGCTTCCCAGTGGGCACAACATTTTAGAACGTAATTGGAATGTCCTAAAAAGGTTTTTGGACGTATACGTCAAAAGACGTCATTCGAACGTTTTAAAAACTGTCCTAAGTCAGGCCAAATAATGTTCTTCAAACGTTTTATGTTCCAATTACGTCTTTGAAACGTCTCTGGAACAGTGTACGTTTATGGAACGTTATGTGGACTGACTTAGGACATTTTTAAGCCGTTCTAAAGATGTTCTTTAACGCCTGTGCCCACTGGGTTTAAGTTAAAATTTAACTATTTTATTGAAAACTCACTTTCTGTTAAATCTTCATATTATCTGGCTAAAAATGCCACTATTTTGTATAGTAAAATTGTCTTTAAAATTCAACTGTTTTGTAGAAAATTGAACACCTTTATTAAAACTTCCCTTTTTGGGGTAAAAAATAATGTAAATATAACTATTTGCACAATTTGATTGGAAAGTCAATTATGTTGTAGAAAATTCAACTTTTTTGTGAAAGACTAGTTTTTCTATTAAAAATATTTTTTTTTGAATAAAAAATTATATTTTCTAAATAAAAATGTACCTATTCCATATTTGTTTAAAAATTCAAAATTTTGTTTCGCAAAACAACTACCCAGTGGGCACAAGCGTTAAAGAACATCTTTAGAACGGCTTAAAAATGTCCTAAGTCAGTCCATATAACTTTCCATAAACATACAATGTTCCAGAGACGTTTTAAAGACGTATTTCAAACATGAAACGTTTTTAGAACATTATTTATATATATACTATATACCACTGGGTATATAGTAGAAAATTCGACTTTTTGTAGAAGATACGTTTTTTATTAAAAATAATGCTTTTAAATGAAAAGTTAGTTTTAAGAAATAAAACTTTAAGAGTTACATTTTGACCTACAAATTTATTTTTTAATTTATAAATTAAACTATGTGGGTAAAGGTGTATGTAATTTGTTGGAAAAACTTTTCTTTTTTGGTACAAAATTGATCTTATAAACTTAAAAGTTAACTATTTGGTTAAACTTTAATGTATTCTGGGTAGGAAATGGTCTTTGTTTGTTGATGGTACTTTTTGATTGAGAATCTTGTCAAAAATTCTTCTTTTTTTCTTGAAGCTTCATCTCCTTGGTTGAAAATGTAACTATTTTGATTAAAACTCGTTTCATGTTTGGTTGAAAATTAATCTTTTAAACTGACAATTATACCATTCCATTTTTTGATAACAATTTGATATTTTTTACTTGAAAGTTAAAATTTTTTATTGAGAATTTATACGTTTAATTTTTAATTAATCTTTAATATGAAAATTCTACTGTTTTGTAGAAAATTAATCTTTTTGGTATGGAAAGTGAAGTTTTTAGTTGAACAATCATATCTTCTGTGTTAGAGATGTAAATTTTTTCAAGATAATTTGTCTTTTTGGTTTTAAAATTAAATAAATTTCTAAAAATTTATTTATTTCGTTCAAAATCCGACTTTTTGTAGAACATCAATCTCCTGGCCAGATAATTTTTTGTTTGTTTGTTAAATATTTAAAAGCTTTGTTGCAAATCTATTTTTATTGTTAAAATTATTCTTTTCTTAATCAGAAAATTTAACTATTCCATGTTGGGTTCTAACTCTATCCTGTGTATTCAATAAGTAACAAATTTGTATTTTTTAATAGAATATTTGATACTCTTTGTCGAAAATTCATCTTTTTGGTTGAAAATTGTTTTTTTCTTTTTAATATAATTTTTTAAATAGATTTTTTGTCTGAAAATTCAACTATATATACCATTTTCAGTTGAAACTGTATCCTGTATACTGTACAAGTTAAAAATTTTACTATTTGGTAGAAAGTTCATGTATTTTGTTAAAACCTATTCTTCTTGGGTAAAAAGAAAACATAAAAATGAAAGAACAGAAGTACTTTTTGTTTCGAGTTTTTTTTCAAGCAGATACAGTTGAATTTTATGGCATTGAAACAAAACAAGATTAAATAGAGTTGTAACATGTAAAATTTACTCTGAAATCGCTGCAAAGATGACATCTTTTTCTTTCTGTGAATCTTCTTTGTTAAAAGTTGAACTTTTTGGTTCAAAGTTCAACTATTTTGTAGAAAATTTATCTTTTGGGGTAGAAAATTCTTCTTCTTTGTTGATAGTTTCACTTTTTGGTTGAGAATCTTGTGTTAAATTGATAATTTTTTTTTGAAAATCCTCTTTTTTTGTTGAAGATTGATCTTTTTTCTTTCTTAAAAATCCACTTTTTTCCAAAATATTTAGCTTTCTACCTTAAAAACTTTTATTTAATTTAAATGAAAAAATGATTTAATGATTTTTATGCTAATTTACTATTTGCATTGTTCTAGGGAATATTTACGGGGCGGCTCAAAAAGCAGGAAAGCAGCTGGCAAGAGACTTTTTTAATTTTAACAATTGTAGTTGCAGTATTTAACTTAATCTTGCATTAGTGTTACTTTTTAGATTAAAGCTGATTATATCGTACCAGTAATATCATATAAGTTCTATATAATAAGTTCTATTTAATAATAAAAAAATCATGCATTTATACCTCAAGTATTTATCGAATTTTAACCCTTTCATAATTAATTTATACTTTTTCTTATTACAATTATATTTTATACTTGATTAATTTATAGATTATGTAAGGTTTTTAAATACTACGGTGAATATTTTATACTCTGTATCTGAATTTGTATGAATTTGTACTAATTGAATAGTGCAGTGACTTTTATAAATTTATGAATAGATTTCAATCTATATATAGATTGAAATCTATTCATAAATTGATTCTTTTTCCTGCTAATTGATAGCATTGTTTAATTCTTGATTCGTATTTACAGAACATGTAAATTCAGGTCCACAAGATTTATTGCATACGAATCATGTGACACATGCCGCTGCCGTTTGCAATGGGCTTCCAAGTGAACCATCAACGTTACTTTCTGACGGGCATTCGTATGAACCTTGCTCCAAATCTTGCCTTTTTAAATGCAACTCGAGGTCCCACACAACCAACAATAGAAACTACTCCTGCTTCTACATCGCCATCCCCGGCATTGCGAATTTGCAATAGCGATAGCGATTAGACATCAGCTAAAACTAAATCATCGTTTTATGTACAACATTCAGTTTTTTCCTCATGTTTGTCCCCCAATGCAATAGGTTTTGTAAAACTTGTAAATTGGATTAAGTTCAGCTATAAATATGTGAAACCCGGTGTCACAATAATGATAGCAGCAGAAAATGGACCCAAATTTTATACTGTACACTATTGCATTATGCAAGATAATTACGGAGCGGTTTTTATCTCAGAGAAACTACAAAATGTTTACTACGATGATCACTTTCAAGCGTATGAAGTAGCTCATGAAACTGACAAGAAACGGAAGTGTTTGACCTGAAATGAATTGATTAAAGGTATAATTACGCATATTGGACGCGCATGTAACGGAGTAAATTAATTTTGTTAAAAAATGGCTATAAATATATTAATATTTTATGCGAATTATGAATGTATATGTATTGATCGTATCATACACTAATGGAACCTTATTTTTATTTTTAGATAAATAAATGATCAAAAGAAAAGTTAAATTACCAAGTTTTTTAAATTTCAATACCTCTTGGGATGAACTGAAATAATAACCGTGTCTATAGTATAAAACCCTTTAAAATGTAGGCATAAGGTGATATATAAGCTCATACATTTTACGATGAACCGAACGTAAGTTACATTTAGAAAACTATAAAATATCTGAAGATGATAGGATAAAGAAATATTTGAAATAGTAGCTTTCACCATAGTTCCACCGGAAAAAATACCATGCCCATGGTATAAGGTATTTATCGGTAAAGAAAAATAGGTAGTAAGGGAGGGCCGTCCTTCCTATTTAGTTTTATAAAAATTACCATGCTCATGGTATAAGGTACTGTCCGTCAAGGAATTGCAGGTAGTAGGGCAGGGCCATCCTTCCTATGTGCCAGTACAAAAATTACCATGTTCATGGCATAAGGTGCCGTTCGGTACGGTACTGCAGGTAGTAGGGGAGGGTCAGCCTTTCTATGTACCTCTACAAAAATTCCCATGCTACACAGTACGATATGGTATAAGGCACAGAATTTGTTTCGAGAATTATACAAATAATTAGTCAAATTTTCTGTTATTTAACGCTAAAAGTATTTATGAAAATTTCCAAAACAAGGCACATTAAAATATAATAACTACTATATTATTTTTCACTGGAAAGACCACTGTGTCACCAAGTCATTAGAAATTATAGGAATTTTTACCAGAATTTCCTTTACAAATCCCTCGAGTTTTCTCTCCGTGTACAAATCATCAGTAAAACTACTACTGATTCGTAGAAAAAGCGTTAACATTAAATTCATAAATAATTATTTTTTTATTAATTACATTTTTAACGATTTTTTAACTCATTAGTAATTTTTTGATTAATGATTATTATCGGAATGTCTACTCTAAATCAATTGATAATCCCCACTATAATTCCCACTATTTACATAGTAGAACCTCATGCCAGTTCAGATATAGAGAATGAAAAGTTTGTT
>NC_046663.1:115722864-115730241 GCF_010883055.1 Belonocnema kinseyi
ACTATCATCAATAGCCCTTTTCACCATCTCAGATTTTCAAATCGATCCTTCGCGATAACCGAATTTTCCTTGCTTACATGTCTATATTGACACTTTGAAATAATCAAGTCGACCCTTAAAAATGATCGAATCGCCCATCCGAGATTTCCAAACCGACCCTTCACAATGATCAGGTCAGTCAGCTTGAGATGACCGAGACGGTGGTCTGAGGAAATCGAGTCGTCTTTCTGAGATTGTCGATTTGGACCTCTTGTTTTTACTTTATAGAGATAGTCGCTTTAGTCATATTTAAGAGCTGTCCTATAGTCGACGATATGCCTCGATGCGAAATAGTAGTACAAGTAGCGCCATCTCATAAAATATAAGGTACAAATATTAATTTAAGCCCTTTACTGCTGACACATCGCGTTCGTTCACAATGATTTTTCCAAAATGGTGAAAAAAGCTCGTGAAAAGGTGTTTTTTTTAGAGAGTTTGCCCCTAATTTGCTCAAAAATTTGACGTTATGGGTTTTAATTCTTCTTTAGTGCTCAAAAAAACATCGAAAATGCTTATTCGAACTTAATAGGAAATACTGGGGGGTGTAAATACAGGCCTATATTTTAAAAATTAGATTCTTAATCTGTATTGGTATTTGGGACTTTTGCTATATAGTATATGGTATATACTGACAGACTAATTAGAAAAATGTGTTTAATATAAAGAACATGTAGGACAAAATCAGTGTTTTATTAAAAATCGGACCTTTGCCGGAATTTTCCGGCGTTTTTAGATTAATTATATTCTTTCATTAAACGATTATAAACGCGCGTGTATCATAGGCAGGTATAAGAAAACCGCAACTATTTCCTCCTTTCGTGATTTATAACGTATGAGGCGAGTCCCGGGAATAACCATTGCTGGCAGATCAGTAGTGTACACGTTCCTCCATATAGACAGGTTTCTCGGATTTTTAAGGTGCCATGTAAATGGATTATTTTCCTAACATGGATACACAGCTGAAGAGTGAATAGATTGTGTCATTAACCGCCGACCTGCAAAGTTGTTGGAAGAATAAACACGTTGAAAATACCCTTGAGTGTATGTTTAAAGGATATTTTCACCTTATATGTTATTACTTCTTTGGCGGCGTAAAAAGGATAAACTACTCGACTTTAAATCATTTCAGGCCTGTGAAGCTGAATTTCCACACCTGAATAAAATACACGGCTCAAATAAGAATGAAACTTCAATATTAAAAAATTACAAAATAGCGAATAAACATATTTTATTAACAACGACAGACACATCTTTTATAGCAGTATTATAAAAACTTACATGTAAAAATGTAAGGAGAGACGTAAAATTTGATATTTAGAAGTAATTGTCATTTTTAGTAGAGGAGTACTATATATAATGAGAAAGATTTATAGTTGAAGACGATAATGTTGGTGTTTAAAGGGCAGTAAACAAGTTTTAATGCAACAGCTACAGTGAATTGTTGCTGATCACACAAGAAAGCTAATTCGGTTTCATAATAATAATGTTAGAAGTTATCAAATCGGGATAAAAACAAATATAAAGTTACTTTCCGCCAGCATGATTAATTTTGGACTCCGACTACTAAAAACTGGATGAACGACTCGGACAAACAGGCAGTAATCATATACGATGTGTTGAAAGGAATGTAACAAGAGAGGAGAACGATAAATTCTGCAATATAAAAAAACGATTCCGTTTCTTGATTTTATTATACCTTCTTTTCAGGTCATATGGAATTGAAACCCAGTTTTAAAATTGTAGGGCTTATTAACAATGGTTGTTTTTATTATTTTTAAGACAGCTTGTCACATCCATCATTCTTATTTTTTCTTTATCTCGATGAAAGGAATTTTTTCAACGACAAAGTTAAGGCGTGAGGTCCGGATGGAGTCCTGTTTGACGTATGTAAGTGTCAAAAAGACATCTTGCTTACGGTTATCTTGTGTACACCTCTTACGAAATCCCGCAAATTTCCTAGAAATCTTCGGATTGCCTTAAAATCAATTGGAAATTTTTGAAATCAAATGAAATCTTTTGTAATCCCTTGGAATACCTTGATTTTTCTTGAAATTTCTCAAAGTTTTTTATTTGAATTTAAAATTAGAAAACTCCCATGGAATTTGGTAAAGTTCCTTCTAACTCACAAAAATTTTACTATCGATTGAAATCTTTTGAATTCTCTGAAATCCATGGACATAGGAAAGACGGGACTACTATCGGCGAGAAAATTCGAGTCCTTTGGCTTTGATATTGAATAAGTATGTGTAGAAAAAATGGTAGGTTAATCAAAGAGGTATCATTTTAAAGGTGCAAATATTGTATCGTTTAATGAGCCGAAAAGTAATATTCCAAAAAATTATTTGTAGCTTATAGATCTGAAAATCTAATGAAACGTAAGGAAACTTGATAGCTTTTAAAAACAGTGATCTTTGAAGCATAGTTTTTTATAGAAAAAATAATAGGAAAAATCTGAAAAAATTCATGGTGGTACATGAAATATTTCTGAATAGATTGCCGTCGAAAACTTTGCAAAATATAAATTATTGTTCGTTTTTTGTGAATCAATATGCAAAAGCACTATCTTCAGTTTTAATGAAGATAATGAAGTGATTTAAATTGGAGGTAGTTAGTTGAACTATCTGTAATAATTACAATTTGAAGAAAGTATGTGCTACTTGTTGTCTTCGTACAAACTGCGATATTTTAAGTCAGTTTTTTATATAGGAAAGCAAGTGCGAGAGCCCAGCGTGGTGCCGTTTTTTTCAGGGGATCGTCCTCGGTATTCCTCAGCCCGACCTACCCAACTTGTGCCTCCGAGCCTCACTCTGGCCATCAAACCCTTTCTCTGTGTTGAGAAAAATCGAGGCCGATCTCCCGAAAAAACGGTACCACGCTGAGCTCTCGCACTTGTTTTCCTATATAAAAACTGACTTCAAATATCGCAATTTGTACGAAGACAACAAAAAGCACATACTTCCTTCAAATTGTAAATTATTACGGATAGTTCAACTAACTACCTCCAATTTAAATCACTTCATTATCTTCATTAGAACTGAAGATGGCGCGCTCGCATATTTATTCACAAAAAATGAACAATTATTTATATTTTGCAAATTTTTCGACGGTAATCTGTTCAGAAATGTTTAATGTACCACCATGAATTTTTTCAGATTTTTCCTATTATTTTTTCTATAAAAAACTATGCTTCAAAGTTCACTGTCTTTAAAAGCTATCAAATTTCCTTACTTTTCATCAGATTTTCAGATCTGTAAGCTACAAATAATTTTTTGGAATACTACTTTTCGGCTCATTAACGTACAACATTTGCATCTTAAGAACGAGACCTTTTTTATCAACCTACCATTCTTTCTTCACATACTTATTCAACGTCAAAGCCAGAGGAATCGAATTTTCTCGCCGATAGTAGGCATGTGATCCTAACTTGGGCGAGCGTGGTTGAGTCCACGGGAGGGGGGAGAATTCCATGAGTGGGGAGAGCCGCCATCTTACGATGTGCCACTTGATCATGCGCACGAGCGTTTTTTGCCGACATACTGTGCAAGAAAATATAAACATGTGGGCGCTGCCATGTTTTTCGCGAGACATCAAAAGATGGCGGACCTCCCCCCTCATTGCATCATCCCCACAATGGCATGCCTAGTCCCGTATTTGCTATGTCCATGTTGGAAATCCTACCAAATCCTAGGCAATTCCGTAAATCCTGCGTACTTTCGAATATCTCTTTAAATATTTTCCAGTCTCTACCAAAATTTGTCTAAAAGTCCCTGAAAAATCATATGAAATCGTTATGAATCTTTGGAACATTTATCAAGCTTCACGGCATTTTTTTAATTCCCTTGAAACCCCTGAGATCTGCTGAAATTACTTGACATAGTATTACAAATTTGTAAATTCCTTAAAATATTTGAAATTGTGCAAAATCCTTGCACATCCTTTAAAATGGCAGGAAATTCTTGGAAATTCCTTAAAAATGTTGAAAATCACTTAAAATAATTGAGATCTTGGGAAATACTTTTAAAATAAGTTAAAATTTTTGAAAATGCGACGAGAACGTTTGAAATGTTTTTAAATTATAAATTGGTTCTTAAGAGGTCCTGTCTAGATTTCCTGTTTTCGATCGAGGCCCTAAAGTCGCAATCTATCGAGGGCGCAAGCGAAAGCGTCACGCTCATCTAGCGAGGTAATCAGTAGGCAACCCAATGAGGGCGTATTAATAGGGTCTTTATAGAATCTAGATAGCCCCTCACACACTATTATTCAAAATAGTGGGACGATGGTCGTGGGGGCTAAAGCGTAGGCTTCGGACCCACTCCGTCGGCTTGCGGGTTCGATTCCCGCCTGGCACTCTGGAAGAGCCTCGACGGCCTACGCGGTGAACACTAGCCTAGCAAGGGAGTTGTTCATCTCCGGAAAGTCGTGGGACCGGTACCTCTATCTAGAGAAAAAAGGTTTTCTCTAAGTACTTAAAGCTGTTGCTCTTGGTGGTTCGGAACCCACCTTAAACTGTAGGCCCTTCGTCCACCACCAAGTAAGTGTGTGGGGTGTGTGTAAAGGAATAAAGAAGAAGGTGCAAGAAAAATGTAAACCCTCAGGGTACACATTAGCAGCTTCCATTCCACTATTATTCAAAAGCATATGCTATTGTTTCTTATTTTGTTGATTTAAATAAAATATTATTAAATTATTAAAAAATTGATCATGCTTTAAATTCTGAAGTGTGATGCTATGTTTGCAGTAGTATTAAAGTTTAACCAGCACATTGCCATAATCCATTACCAGATATTTTTGATTCAAAGAAGGAAAATATTAATCTAATTGTAAAATACATTTTCTTTGCAAAAGTTTAATCTAAAGATTTTACACCTTTCCGTAGCCTCTGACAAACACTTTTCCGCTTTCTTGTATTTTTATTGACATTCGATTATTAACTATACTCCGCACGTTATTCTAAAACTAAACTTATTGTTAAATTTGACTAGAGAAGACTTATTACTAATAACTAAAGGAAAACGCAGTTTATTAAAATATCCGCAAGCGCCGAGAATCGAACGCACGCAACGCAGGCTTATAAGTCGAACGCCTAATCCCCATAGCTACGATCTCACGTTGAGTGCGGTATCATAAATGCTTGACGGCATTCCTCCGATACTTTAGAAATTGGGAAAAAAAGTTTTTTGAAGCTCAATTTGTTATATATGATTTTTAAACGTATAACATTATTATACTTTTTTGCACTCACAGCTGTATTACCCATTTTCTCAACTCAGAAATAAACTTATTGCATAAAGGTGTTAGTTGTGCGTATAATCTAAACAATGAATAATACAAACTACAAAATAGCCTCGGAAAGGACTGGAACTTTTAATGATAAAAGGCATTCACACGGAAAATCTAAAGGTCATGTTTCAGGCGACGAATGGAGACTGGGTGTTGGGAATGCTAGGGGAGTAAATGATCTCAAGGTAAAAGAATTGCGTGAACTATGGACGTGAAGAAACTAGATATTTTATGTGTGCCCGAAACAAAGAAAAAGGGATGCGAAACTAAAGACATAAAAAACGGCGTGTTGAAATGCGGATTTGAAATATGGTCAGGAGTAGACTGTGAATCACATGGTGAACAAGGAGTAGGTCTGATTTTGAATGAAAAAGCAAAGCAGCATCTCGGAGACCATGGTTTCGTGTCTCCCAGACTGCTGTGGGCTAGAATGAAAGTAGGAATCAGAAGACTATTTATCATAGCATGCTACGCGCCGGTTGATAGTGATCCTAGAGAAGTAAAAGACGCCTTGTGGGACACTTTAAATGACACAATAAACATCTGCGAACATGGGGAAAGAATAATTCTACTAGGAGACATGAACGGTTGGGTGGGCATCCTATATCAGGATACAGAAAGAGTATGAGGTAATTTTGGGGATCCAAGAACAAACTATAGCGGAGATAAATTAGTTGGTCTATGCTTAGAAAGGGGTCTGTTTGTTACAAATACTTGGTTTAGGCATAAAATGATCCACATATACACCTGGTCTAAAGGAAATAGCCGCAGTATAATTGACTTTGTTGTTGCGGATGAAAGACTTAGAGAGTTAGTCAAAGATACAAGAGTCATGAGGGGTCCTGAATGCAATACTGATCATTACCTTCTGATCTCAAGAATTAACTCAGGTCGGGGATGGAGAAAAAAGAAACCCAAGAAAGCAAAACAAACGCGAATCAAAATTGAGAACCTACAGAAACCGGATGTGCGAATAGATTTCCAAAATAAGATAATCGAAAGCATAGATAGGGCAACATGGGAGGACCGTATAAAAAACAAAGAGATAGAGGGCGCCTGGACAATGTTACGGGACATCCTTGTTAGATGTACGATCAAGGTGTGTGGTACCGCAGTTGTAGGAAGAATTTCTGGTGATGCGTGGTGGAATGATGAAATTCAGGCTGCCCAAAAAGCAAAAAGAGAAGCGTACAAGAGAACTTTGAACATCGCAGGTCTTAGCAATGAGGAAAGAAGTAGACGTAGAAATGATTATAGACGCGAAAACAGGATACTTAAACGATTAGTTAAAGAAAGTAAAGATACAATTAGAGCAGAAGAAGAGATAAAAATACAAAACGACTTTGAAGGAAGCAGGAAACTACTTTATAAAAAAATGAAAGGAAAAAAAAGTACAGAAAATGTCAACATGAGAAATAGTAGGGGGGAAATGGTATATGATGCAGACGAAATACTAGAGGCTTTCAGAGACTATTTTAGGAGACAATTCGGAGAGAAGCTATAGGACACCACAACTGCGATGTTGAACACGATGCGATGGAAAACTCAATTGAAAAAGTCTGTGTCACTGAGGTTAGGGATATAATTAAGAACTTGAAAAACGGTAAGGCTGCCGGGGTAGACGGTATTAACGCTGAAATGCTTAAACACGGTGGCGCGTGCATACCACATAGACTGTGGGAATCGATAAATTTATGTTTCGAGACGGGAGACGTCCCAGACGATTGGAAAGAAGCGATTATCGTACCAATATACAAGAGAAAGGGAGATAAAACCGAGTGCAATAATTACAGAGGGATTAGCTTATTAAGCACCGTAAGTAAAATATATTCAAAAATACTTATTCGTAGGGTAATGAAAATAACAGAAGCAAAGATTTGGGAAGTCCAAAGTGGGTTTATGGCAGGAAAGCGAGTGTAAGAGTGAATGGAAAACTGAGTGACTGTTTCGATATTTTTCAAGGAGTTAGACAAGGATGCGTTATGTCTTCATGGTTATTTAGATTATTTATGGACAAGTGTTTAAGAATGGCTCTCTTCGACGAAGAGGGTGTGGATC
>NC_046663.1:115730341-115749717 GCF_010883055.1 Belonocnema kinseyi
TTCTATATTTGTACCGACTGTACTATACGGTAGCGAGACATGGACTTATCAAGAAAAAGATAAGAGTAAAATTAACGCAATTGACATGAGATTCATGAGCATGATATGCGGGAAAATCATGATGGACGAAGTAAGTAACGAGATAATTCTAAAAGAATGTGGTGCAGAAGAGATGCTAGTAGACACATGGGAAAGAAATCGGTTAAGATGGTTCGGACATGTTAAGAGAATTCCAAATGAACGACTAAAGAAACAAGTGTATCAAGGTAAAGTAAATGGCAGCGTGCCCAGAGGTAGACCGCGGAAAGAATGGTTAGAATGTGTGAATGAAACCCTAGTTAGAAGAGACATAAGAAGTCACAGAAACACGAGAGCCTGCATGAAAAAATGCATGGACATAAAAGAAGCTAGAGAAGTATGCTAGGACAGGAAAGTATGGCGGCAAATAGTTAATAAAAAGAGTGTCAGTAGAGTGAATGACGCTTGAAACAAAAGACCTTGGCTACTAATGGACCGAAGTGGCGAGCCTTACATAACGACTTCGTAAGGTTCTTCGCTTGGGGTGATTGCTAGAGATATTGATCAGCAACCTGCATCGGAGCAGTGTTGTGGAACGAACGTGTTATTTACTTAAATAGCACGAGAGTTTTGGATCAATCTGAAAAATCTCTATCCCTTCCACACACTACTCCTTTCCTCTACCGAGTGAGTCACGCCTATCCCGGAAGGGAAATGGCTTAATGGTGTAATAATAATAATAATAATATATAATAATAATAATTATGGTGGCTCAGTTGGTTTGACACTCGGACTTCACCTCAGAGGTCCGGGGTTCGATCCCTGAGCCGGTACCTCTAGAAATTTTTCAATGTACCTTTACCGAGGTTCTGGTGGTTCGGAACCCACCTTAAGCTGTAGGTCCCCCCATCGTGTACTTGACTGCAACCCAGTCCGTCAATAATGGGGTAAAAACCAGGCTTTGTCCAATATGTCTGGGCAGACTGCTCTCATCAGATCACTTGATTGCATCATAAAAATGCGTCCGTGACTGATGATATATACCGGGACAGCCCCGTGCAAAATGATCAATTAAAAAAATCCAACAATAACCAAATGCCTTCGACATATTGGGCAGTATAAGCCTGTGAGAACATTTCATCACAGAAATGTTTATAATAATAATAATGAGCCTTTCTGAGCCTCGGTGGCTCAGTTGGTTAGACACTTGGACTTCACCTCAGAGGTCCGGAGTTCGATCCCTGAGCCGATACCTCTGGAAATTTTTCAATGTACCTTTACCGAGGTTCTGGTGGTTCGGAACCGACCTTAAGCTGTAGGTCCCCCCATCGTGTACTTGACTGCAACCCAGTCCGTCAATGATGGGTCAAAAGCCAGGCTTTGTCCAATATGTCTGGGCAGACTGCTCTCATCAGATCACTTGATTGCATTATAAAAATGCGTCCGTGACTGATTATATATACTGGGAGAGCCCTGTGCAAAATGATCAAATAAAAATCCAACTCTAACCAAAAATGCCTTCGACGTATTGGGCAGTATAAGCCTGTGATAACATTTCGTCACAGAAATGTTTTATAATAACCTGTCGAAGGCTTTACAAGGTCCCCTCGAGAAAATAATTAATTGATAGAAATTATTTTTTAAATATATCTTTATGAATAAAGCTTTTTAGCTAGTTTAATTGAAAAATATAGTGCTAAATAGTGAATATATAAACAATGTAAGACAAGTAGCACACGACAATAACCTGTCGAGGGCCAGCAGAGGGAAAGCCTAGATTCTTCTAGCTAGGAAATCTGGCTGCGGACTCGTGAGAGTTAATATTTAGTTTAGGCATAAAGGGGTAATAGGGAAATCTGATGTTAACTAAAAGGCGTGTTATTACCCCTTGGGATAGATACAAGGGAATGGCAGCTGTTGCCATCGAGATACGTCAGGTCTAGAAGAAGAACCAGTCAGCCAGGATGTTCTACATTTTCCCATACACGGTATAGCCTATCGCTCGTATTGCATCACCAGCGCCTCGACAAGAAATAATATTTCAATGACGTTTTGCCCTCGACAGAGAACCCCGGTGTCTTATTTTCTCGCATCGTGAAAGTCAAACCATCGGTCTTGCCATCATCGCTATCGGATTCGCAGCTAACATAAGCGTAGATGATTATTCACTTCATCTTAGTTCAAGCCTAGTCATTCAGGTCTGAATAACACACACTCCATGCGTGCAACAGAATTATGTCTGCGTGTAGTTGTAACATTGCAGGAACTCAAATTCGCATCGGCGCACTCTCTTAAACCAGATAAGAAAAATCTGCTACCAGATTTATGGCCTCGTAAATAACCAATTCAGGAGATCGATAATAATCAGTAAACTTGTAAATGAGCGGGCTGCATATACGGGCCGGAATCTGCTTTGATTCTACAGGAAACTTATTTATTTTCTCTTTTATAAGATGTGAGTTATAAATAATGGAGCAATTAAAGAAAAAAAAATTAATTCAATTATATCAAAGAATTCTTATCAATTCACAATGTCGCTTGCCACCACAAATAAATGGAAAGAAGTAAGAAAAATAAAATAGACTTACCGAGAGTACCATCGAGAGAGAAAGAATGCCTGTCATTTCTCAATGCCCAGGAACAAAGGTCACAGGTGGTAAGTCCATCTGTCGCGATACCTTCCTCAGGAAGATAAGGCGGTCTAGGTGGAGGTGGAACAAAACTTCCTATCACAGCCCATAAAGAATCCATATCGATACCCCCAGTATAATAAAATAACTCCTCTTCCGCCACCCCAGCAAACCAGTCCATGTCGTTTATACTAGGATTTACACTATTAGTGCTACTCGAACCTGTACTGCTCACTGTTACCTAAAATGTAAAAGAAAAGATTATTATTATCGTTTACAATCATCTCACTTTCCAAGTAATATATGGTCATATGTATACGGGTCCGAGAAAGGTATCATTACCTGATCCGAAAGTTATTTCTCGTGATAAATTCTAGAGCAGTATTTGCACCATTTAGTCTTATTTTGAATGGACCTCTGACAAGGCGCAGATTAGAGTTTTTAGTTCCACTACACAATTTTAAGTACAATAAGGTGGTAATCGTGCAACAATACAGGACAAATCTGTCATAAATTTGAAATCAGATATTTTTATTTCGGCTAGAAAATAATTTGATGACACTATAATAGTACATTGTGCATCAAGGGCATAAAGACGGCTTTTTTGACGAGTGTGAATTTGCCATCTGAGCGAAGCTAAGGTGGCAGTCACGCGAGGCAAAATAGCCGTACGCTCTTGATACGCATTATATTTTTGGTCCTACCCTCCTTGAAAACAAGCATATGAAACAGATAAAGCATGTTTGGTGTTGTAGAAAATTTTAAATTATAAATGAAAGGAAGAAATAGCGTACTTATCAGAAGAGAGACTGTGGGGTCCAGCGACGCAATTTTTTAAAAGATAAATATAATTTTTCTCTACCGGGCGTAAAGTTTCATGTCGGCCCGGCGCACAGTGCGGCGAATTGGAAAATTGGGGTTCAAAATGATCCTGGGCCTACAATTATCATCTTATTTCATCTTTTTTTAAAACTAAAGCTAATTAAATTCTGAAGAGGTCTGTCGAGGGCGATTTTGCTATAAAGGCTCTGTTTGTTTCTTATTCAAGTTGCAAAATGCAAAAAAAAACATAATTTTTCATATTTGAGCTTCCTTTTCTGTAGCATTCATTGATTTTACTTCAAAAAGGTGAAAAACTGGTAGATTTACAATCGATTAACAAATTCTAATAACTTAGATGAAGTTCGTGCAATCTGTTCAATTGTTATAAACAAATTTATGAACAAAATCGATTATTGCAGTACACTGAAGCTTGAAAGTTCTTTTCATCACATTTTTTCCCGTGAAATCAAGTGAAATTAATGTTTCTTTGAAATCAAACACTAAAGTATAATTTGTTTGATTGTTATAAAAAAATTTAATAAATAAGCGGCTCTGTATATATAAAATGCATTTTTTCTGCGCAATCATTAGGTTTGCCTTAAAAAATGAAAATTCCATGACAGAAATAGATAATCGAAATATTTACCATTGTTATAAACAATACTGATCAAAAAATGCATTAAACATTCACTCTTTGATAGAAAAAATCCATTTTTATTTGCATAACTGTTCATTTCATCCCTAAATTAATATTCTGATGGAGGAAACTGAAGTTTGATAATATTTTTCATTTTTATTAATAATGTTGATCAACAAATGCATCTAATAGACGCTTTCAAATAGGAAAAATCTCGTTCTTGCTGAAATGCTGATTATATCATAAGAAATGAAATTCCTACGAAATATGCTGCCATCCTACAGCATTTCCCATTGTTATAAACAATCATGATCAATTAATTCTTAAAATAATTCTTAATAAATCTGTTTTTTGGGTTCAATAGTTAATGTTACCTTGAAATAAGGACACGAATCGTAAAACGTTTTCCCGACTTTCATTATTTACGACTCTTGAGTCGTAGGAGTTTCATTTTTTATGATATAATCAAAATTTCACCAAGAAAGAGATTTTTCCTATTTGAAAGCGTCTATTTAATACATTTGTTGAGCAGAATTGTTAATAAAAATAAAAAATATTGTCAATCTTCAGTTTCCTCCACCACAATATTAATTTAGGGATAAAATCAACAATTATGCAAAAAAATGAATTTTTTCTATCAAAGAGTGACCGTTTCATTTATTTGCTAATCAGTATTGTTTATAACAATGGTAAATATTTTTAATGTCCATTTCTGTCATGGAATTTTCATTTTTGAAGGCAAACCTAATGATTGCGCTGAAAAAATGCATTTTATACATACGGAGGCGCTTATTTATTAAACTTGTTTATGAAATTTGTTTATAACAATAAAAAAATTATACATTAGTATTTGATTTAAACGACGGTACAGCAATAATCGATTTTGTTCATAAATTTGTTTATAACAATTGAAGAGATTGCACGAAATTCATCTAAGTTATTAGAATTTCTTAATCGATTGTAAATCTATCAATTTTTCACCTTTTTGAGGTCAAATCAATTAATGCTACAGAACAGGCAGCTCAAGTATGAAAAATTATGGGCTTTTGAAATTTTGCAATTCGAATAACAAACAAACTGAGCCTCTTTAGCAAAATCGTCCTCGACAGACCTCTTCAGAATTTGATTAACTTTAATTTAAAAAAAAAGATGGAATCGGATGCAAATTGTAGGCTCTGGATCATTTTAAAACCCAATTTTCTAATTCGTCGCCCTGTGCGGACTGCCGGACAAAACTGAAAATACGCGAAATTATCAAATGAGATATTAAGTAGTTCTTCTTCCGCTTTATTAGCTCAATATTTTTGTTGAAACACCCAACTCTAAAATTGGATTTTGTACGCCTCTAAATCATGTGGAAAGTACCTCATTGCAGACCGTTGAGTAAATTTGCGCCTATTTAATAACAGCTTTAGATCAAGGTCCCGGAAGCTTGAATTACAACATTGTCATATCGATGTGGGGACTACGCCATAACTTAGTACTTATTTAGTGCTAATTTATGCTGCAGAAAAAAAATTTTGTGCCTGGTAATTTTGGCCAAAAACATGTAGTAATGATAGCTTCAACTGAAGCCACATCTCCGGTATGCGAAACTTGGAAACTATTAGTGGTATCAAAGTCTCCTTCGCGCAGGAATTTAGTGTTAATTAAGTGTTCTGGATTTGTGCTATGCAAAAAATACGGGGAACTATTTTTACCAAACACGTGTAGAAATGCTGGCTTCAGGTGACTGTGGTGTTGTAAAACTCGAAAACTATTAGTGGTATCAAATTCTCCTTTGCGCAGGAATTTAGTGCTAATTAAGTGCTTTGGATTTGCGCTACGCGAAAAATGTGGGCACTTGTTTTTAAAAATGTGTAGTAATGCTGATACTACTAATAATTTCATACTACTAATAGTTCCTAAATTTTAATATGCCAAAATCACCTGCAGCCAGCATTGCTACAAGACTTTGGTTAAAAAAAAGTGGCCGAAATTTGTGCATAGCACAAATCCCGAGCACTTAATTAGCACTAAATTCCTTGCCCAAGGAGAACTTGATATCATAAATAGTTTTCGAGTTTCATATACCAGTCATCTGAAGCCACCATTACTACATATTTTGGTCCAAAATTACCGAGGGCAAAATTTAGTTTTTGCAGTATATATTAATATATAGTTAATATTATTAACTTCCTGCGTAAAGAAGAATTGGAAGCGAACAATAGTTTCCGCGTTTCATATACTAGAGTCACTTGAAGGCAGCATTATTACACGTTTGTGATAAAAAAATGCCCGGATTTTTGGCGTAGCACAAATACAGAGAACTTAATGAGCACGAAATTCCTGCACAGAGGAGAATATGTCGAATATGATGAAATGAATATGATGAAAAAGGAGATATGATGAATAGTTTTCGAGTTTCATGTACCAGTAATCTGAAGTCACCAGTACTACATGTCTTTTTATTAAAATTACTAGGCACACAATTTAGTTTTTGAAGAATATATTAGTACTTGAGTAGCACTAAATTCCTGCGCAAACCAGAACTTGATATCACTAATACTTTCCGAGTTTCACATACCAGTCATCTAAAGCCAGCATTACTCCACGTTT
The DNA here is from genome assembly GCF_010883055.1 of Belonocnema kinseyi. Classification (NCBI taxonomy): domain Eukaryota; kingdom Metazoa; phylum Arthropoda; class Insecta; order Hymenoptera; family Cynipidae; genus Belonocnema; species Belonocnema kinseyi. Next base: position 115,737,047 of record NC_046663.1, read on the forward strand.
CTGTTAAACAAAAAGAGTTCGGATTGTTTACATAGCACAAATCCAGAGCACTTGATTAGCACTAAATTCCTGCATAAAGGAGAATTTGATAACACTAATAGTATCCTAGTTCCGCATACCGAAGTTGTGGCTTCAGCTGAAGCTAGCATTACTACATGTTTTTGACCAAAATGACCAGACACAAAATATTTTTTCAGCAGTATAAATTAGCACTAAATAAGCACTAAATTATGGCATAGTACTCACACCGATATGACAATGTTGTAATTCCAGCTTCCGGGACCTTTTAGATGATTCTTATTACTCAATACTTTTTATTTGAAATTTGTTGGCCATTTTTCATCAACAACATATTTGTTGTGCATAGTGAGCAATGAAAATTCATAATAAAATATGACTGCAATTACTACTGATGCTGCTACAAGTTCAATGACGTGTGATGCCAGTGAGGTTGTCGTTGAAAAAGGATATGCAATTAAAAAGTGATAAGAAAAAAGTTATGTGGACAAGAAATTGCTAACTTTTAAAAATGAAAAAAGTAATTGTGGAAGTATTTAAAAGTACAGTTAACCTAAGATAAACAGAAAGCTGACATTATTTTTTAAGAGTGCACACACTAAAAACAATGATTTAGACAAACATTTACTCAGAGAAAGAAGGTGACATTTTAAAATTTTTTATGTTTACAATTTTATTTTATTTTCACCTACACTCTTTTTCTACGCCTTTTTCATTAATAATATGCAATTTTTAACCTTAGAAATCCACACTGGGGGCCATTGGACCCCAGCGCTTTTTCATTTGAGTGTCTCTTTTAGACAAAGGGCGATATAAATGTTTCGAACCAATGTCAATTCATTTTAGTTATCTGAGCACAGGTCACATAGATTGCCATTGTCAGTTAGTCCTCAGGTGCGAAACTAGGTAGACGCGAAACGTTAGTGGGGGCCATGGACCCCATTGTGGACTCAGTGTAACTTTTTCGTACGGTAAGTGAAATTTTCTATTTAATTATTTTTGATTTCTTTTTGTGCAAAATTATGTGTAAATAGAACATTTTTAATGAAATATTACTGTAACAATAGTATATTATATAAAGGATGGATATTCAAAGTCATATAGCCGCCAATTTTTCAAAATTTGTTTTTTTTTTTTTTTCGAAACTCTAAGCAGATGCCGTCATTTCGGCGATAAGAGCAAATCAAAATTTGTAATAGTTTTATTGTAAGAATTTTTCAAATATTGCATTTCGGTAACTGGCGCCCTATTGGCAATTCAAAGTCATATAACAACCAATGGATAAATGAACTTATACGTGGTGAAATTACAAGTGGTCGTATCTTTCTCAATTTTAATCAAAATTGCTTCAAACTTGAATAGGTGACGTATTATCTTATAATGAAAAAACAGTCGTGAGCTTTTCAAAAATGATTAAAATACAAAAAATGCGAGCATTTTTCCGGTCTCCTGTAAAAAATTAGAAATGGCGGTTATACGACTTTGAATATCCACCCTTCATATATTACACTATTATTATTAGTATATTAAATCTAAACCCGAAAAATGTGGATTTAAAAATGATGATTCTCAATGATTCAAAAACTTTTTATATAAAGAAGTTGATCCCATATGTCGGAAAAGTGCAGCCAGATCTTAACGAGTCAGTTCCTGCCTGTTACGTTCTACTACGTTCGATTAATGACACTAATCGAAATGTCACTTGCGATAACTGGTTCACATCGCGGAATTCAGTGCGAACAATGATGAAGGAACACTTGCTCACGATCGTTGGAACTATGCGGGAAAATAAACGCGAAATTTTAGAATCTTTCAAGAAATTGACAGAACGTCGCGCTTTGGATATGACCCGGACATGACACTGGTTTCCTACATCCCGAAGAACAAGATAGTTCTTCTTTTATCATCTTGCATTGCAGATGGGTCCATCAACAGAGAAACAGGAAAACCTGAAATATTAATTTCGTACAATTCAACGTGAAGGCAGTACTGATTCATTCGATCAGCTCTGTCATGAGTATTCCGTGGTAAGAAAAACTAAGCGATGTCCTATGAGGATTTTCTTCAACATGATGGATCAAGCCGCAATTAATGCAATAATCTTATAATTGTGCAACGTGAATAAACCAAAATTAAACCGCCGAACTTTCCAGAAAAAATGATCGCTGGTACTTATCAATCCACTTCTCCAAGAACGCCTTCCAAAGGTTACACTGCGGAAATCGCTCAAGAAATACATAGCTGCCACTTTACACACTTACAATGTTCCGAAAGTCGTATACGTACATAGCATTTATACATATCATTTATAAAGTGAAAACTGTGAAAAAAAAAACAATATAGACTATTTCTTTTCACTTTTTTGAACGTTTGAAACAATTCTTTTGTATGTTTAGAACACATAAAATTAAAATAACGTTTTTCTACTTTTCAATTTTCCCATTTTTCATCCCTCTGAATAATTCAAGTTTTTAAAAGGAATGAAAGTGGCATATTTTTGTCTGATTCTCCAACATTTCATCTCAAAAACCCTAGGAGAAATTTAAAAAAAGAAGCAACAAAAAAATTAAAAATTAAATTCTATTTTAGAAATTTGACGCTTTTTTCTTCGGACGCTTTTTGTAAAAAATTGTTTATAAAGTATTAAAAAAATTTGTTTCAGTACCTTTGTTCATAAGATAGGAACACATAGGGCACATCTTAAACTTGATGGGGGCCACTGGACCCCAGTATGGACTCGATGAGTGCTCAAATATGTGTGGTCATCTAGGGTTAAATAAATAAATATTTGTCCTTCAAAAATAAAGGGTTAAAATTAAAGTTGACTTTTTGAAAAAGAAACACTTTTTTATTTTTTTTACAAGAAAGAAAGCTTGAATTTTTACTATAATAAACTTGAAATTAAAAAGTAGAAATATTATCATTTTTATTTTATTGAGAACAACAAAGGCCCCTTGAACCTAATTCTTTTCATAAATAAACAATAATGATACTACTGTTGAACCTCACGCCTTGACTTTTATAGGTCAAATTATTTTCTTTCAATAACTTCTTATAATCAATCGAAAGGCTGTGACAAGATCTATCAAAACAGTGTAGGGCAAACATTTTTCATTATATTAAATAAGTTATTACACAGAAAAAGGGTAATCCTAATTGATGTAAAATATTCGGAATCATTGAGACGCTGGACCTACATTTAAAACAATAGAAAAATTATTATTGTCAGTTTTGAGCTGATGGAATAATATAAAGTCATTTGCCTCTTTACTTTAAGATAAAAGCTTTGAAATTAAAATCATATATCGAATCATTTTCTTCCAAATATTACCAGTGCAGAAATTGCTGAATTTGATAATTTCGCTCCACTACAACAAGGTTTCTAGTTGGATTCCGACCAGGCTACCCCTGGTTAGGTTACATGCTCAAGAAATCGGTCGGGAGCCGACCGGGCTACGTTTTTCTCAAATCACCTAGTCGGGAGCCGGCGGGTTACTTTACCTAAATTATTGCACAGATAATTATTATTTTTAATTAAGGTATGGTCTTGTATATTCATTTTTTCCTTTCTTCATTCCTAATCTTAAATAACCACCGCATTATTTACCTTACTGAATATTCCTATATAGGTTCCTATATAGGAACCTACATAGGATCCTATATAGGATCCTACATAGAAACCTAAATGTTTCACCTATAGGCGCCACCTATAAAAACTGACATAGGATCCTATTAAGGATCCTACATAGGTTCCTGTTTGAAGCTGTTTTGGTCCTCCAGGAGCACCTAGAGACATACTTACCATTATGTACCAAGAGTTACCATTAGGTATCTTATTGGGGAGGGACCTATAGAGGCACCTGCCTAGGATCCTATGTCATTTCCTATAGGTGGCACCTGTAGGTGAAGCATATAGGATCCTACTATCGACGAGAAAATTCGAGTCCTCTGGCTTTGACGTTGAATAAGTATGTGAAGAAAAAATGGTAGGTTAATGAAAGAGGTATCATTTTAAGGGTGAAAATATTGTACGTTAATCAGCCGAAAAGTAATATTCCAAAAAATTATTTGTAGCTTACAGATTTGAAAATGTGATGAAAAGTAAGGAAATTTGATAGCTTTTAAAAACAGTGAACTTTGAAGCATAGTTTTTTATAGAAAAAATAATAGGAAAAATCTGAAAAAAATTCATGGTGCTACATTAAATATTTCTGAACAGATTGCCGGCGAAAACTTTGCAAAATATAAGTAATTGTTTGTTTTTTGTGAATAAATATGCAAACGCATTATCTTTAGTTGTAATGTAGATCATGAAGTGATTTAAATTTGAGGTAGTTAGTTGAACTATCTGTAATAATTTACTATTTGAAGGAAGTATGTGCTACTTGTTGTCTTCGTACAAATTGCGATATTTTAAGTCAGTTTTTTATATAGGAAAGCAAGTGCGAGAGCCCAGCGTGGTGCCGTTTTTTCATGGGATCGTTCTCGGTTTTCCTCAGCCCGACCTACCCAACTTCATTATCTTCATTAGAACTGAAGATAGTGCGCTCGCATATTTATTCACAAAAAATGAACAGTTATTTATATTTTGCAAATTTTACGACGGTAATCTGTTTTGAAACATTTAATGTACCACAATGAATTTTTTCAGATTTTTCCTATTACTTTTTCTATAAAAAACTATGCTTCAAAGTTCACTGTCTTTAAAAGCTATCAAATTTCCTTACTTTTCATCAGATTTTCAGATCTGTAAGCTACAAATAATTTTTTGGAATATTACTTTTCGGATCATTAACGTACAACATTTCCACCTTAAAAACGAGAGCTTTTTTATTAACCTACCATTTTTTCTTCACATACCTGTTTAATGTCAAAGCCATAGGGTTCGAATTTTCTCGCCGATAGTATGTAGGATCCTATGTAGGTTCCTGTATAGTAGGGTACGATGAGTCTTAGAAGTAAGCACGACCGGCGCCCAGTTAAAACTGAGGCTATCCGGCCAGGTCCAGGTCGGATGCCTGTTTCCATTTCTACATGGGGAAACTAAGATTCCACTTTATTAAAAAGTCAAAATATGATTATGAATTGCCACATGAAAAACAACTAACCAGTTACATTAGAGTCTAAATTAATTTTTTTATAATTGAGAAATCAAAATGAAACTTAAGAACAAGGCTTTGTCCATTTTTCTGTATTAATAAGAAGACTAGGATTTTTTTAGTGGATATATTAAACACTATACACTTGCGATATCATTCGCAGGGAAATAATTTGGTAGTTCGTCGTTGTCGTTTAATTTGTTTCAATTGTCCTTTAATATTCTGGGATTGAAAAAATGTTTTTACCAAGTTTTATATATATTTTACTTTTAAAAACTGTATATGTATATTTCACTGTATAATTCATGTTATTAAGTAGGTGAATATAAATTTATAAAATAAGACTTTCAGTAGAAAATCTGGCAAGGCCCTCACTAGTTCTATTCATATAGCTGTACTAATTTCTACTTTATCTAAAGGCTATGCATATCCACAACTCGTATTACCTAATACTTGTTTCACACGTGACAGCATACAAGGGGTGTATGTGATACTTTATAGCCTCTAATGGCAGAACGGAGAAGTGGTGTTATAAATAATGCGTTTTACGCCGATAACTGTCTTAAGTAGATGGTAACGAGTCTTCGAGCACGCTGTTGAAGAGCTGACGTATAGTGCCTGGACCACTTTGACTTTGTGCAGTAAAGTTGCACTAGAGAGCAGACGTTTCGCGATAGTATTCGATAGAGCAGTGATTTTCCTGTCTTACGCTAAACATGACGAATGAGCTTAACTGCATGCAGCTTTCTCTTCCGCGAAGTTCCTGGATATTATAAACGATACTTATGTAGCAGCTTCCTTAAATCATCGCCTACATTCGAACAAAACTTCATAATATCAATCTATCGCCTCGTATGAAACACAAATTTTGTCGATCATATAGCTAAAACTTAAAACAGGATTGTGCAGCACACAAAGCCATTAGTAACTAAGGAAATTACGAAGAAAGATCAATATTTTTAAAAAGCCGAAAGTACTTGAGCACTACTTCTACTGTTTCAGAATCTTCTTGCAGGCTTCAAAAAACAAATTCACTGAAAGCATATTTGCTAGACAAACCCTTGACAACATGATCCTCATTAACGTCTCGTATGACTGGCAAATTTTACTCATTTGATTAACCCACATTTTCAAGTAGAATAGCTGCCCCATCACCTTCCTGCGACATTTATCTAATCATAGGAGCTCATCTTGGTCCCCTTGCCTAGTCCTCTTGAACCTTCGAGTGCTTTTTAAGGTTTTCTAACGAGTGAATGATTGTCACAGAATGCAAATGCCGTGTCACTGTTTATACCAAACTCACATCTTGAAAGAATCGAATCGAGTGGCGAAGAATTTTCAAGAAAGAAATGAAATCGTCACGAGACATGTCGAAAAGAGGAGAGGAGTTTTGAGAACTGTTTACGGCCGCCCGCATACAAAGTCCCTTGTTTATCATTAGGGTTAGAAGCATACTGCAGTTAGTGCAGTAAAAAACACACACCTTGTTTGCTTAGGCTTCAGGCATTTACATACCAGGAAGAATATTGAATTAGGATAAGGCACAGAGTGGAGTAAACTGTTGACTGTTGACGAATAAAAACTTGATAACCCTAATGGCCGTTTTATGATTTGACTCTACTATTGACTAGACTCAACCTTCCCATTGTTAGAAAATTAGAGCCGATTAGGAAAAATGGAAAATTTAGTAAAATATTCATTAGCGAATTTTAATAGGCAGCGTTAGATTCTATGAACCTTTTTTCCATATTTCAAAAATTTTGTCGCAAAATTGATTCAGCTCATTTAAATTTAATTGCCCCGGGGTGGCATCCCCCTACCGCCGGGTAGCCACCCTACCTAGGGTAGCAGTTTGGAACTAGTCTACTCCTATCAGCAGAAAGTTTTCCTGCCTGTATGTCTGGCTGTAAGCCTGTCTGCCTGTCTGTAGGTCTGTCTGTGAACTTGATAACTTTTGAAAAAAATTGATCTATTAGATTGGCCTTTGGCACACTTGTTAAGTGTCCTAAACTAAAGGTCAAGTTCATTAGCCAGCCATTTTGGATGAAAATTCAAAAATTGGGAACATTTTGAATATTTTTGAGACCCCTTTTTTCAAAAATCAAAATTTCTCTGTACAAATTTTCGTAGTACTTGAAAAGAAGAATGCTAATTTTCGATAGCCCCAAAATATTATTATATCAACTTCTTGAATTTTTTCGAAAAATTAAAAATTCCAATTTTGACCGCACAAAAACTAATCCAAAATCTGAAATTGCATTTTGCGGTCAAACTATGCAAGATAGCAAAAAAAAAAAAAATAATAAATAAAAAAATAAGGCAAACGTTGTGCTCCCAAAAAATATCAACAAATTTGTTATTAATCACTTTTTTATAGGACCCGTAGTTTTTGTTTTATTTATAAAAAAAAACATTGAGAATACAAAAATTTTTCGACAAAGGACACAAGCTAAGCAAAAATAAATAGATAACTTTTTTTCAGCGAAGGCAGAGCAAACAAATTTATAATAATGGTTTTTTTTACATTCTCATCAGAGAAGGTATTAGGTATGTGTAAAATTTGACAACCCCCCTCCCCAGTTTTTGTCAAATTTCCACGTTTTGAGATCCCCTGAATCCGAAAAATAGGGTTTTACGAATGTGTCGGTCTGTCTGTATGTATTTATGCCTGTCTGTCAGCACGATATCAGTACAATTAAAGACCTGTTGTATTCTAACTCTTTCTTTTACGCGAACGCGTGAAACGGATTCCTGACTGGATTATCACCGTCACCAGGGAGAGTCTTGGCCTGTCATTCCTTTAGGCCATTTAGGGTAACTATGCAATGCAGTATGCAATCTATGCCGCATGCACTTCCTGGATAAGCCATTGTCCCTGTTGACCACTGACCGTGTATTATCTTGATTATTTTTTCTTATCCATTATGCAGATAATAAAAAACTTTCATGCACAATGGGTGCGTGATGATTTTGATGGGCCATGTGTGCCAAGAAAGAAAAATATCTTCTTCTTGTCCTCTGTCTCGCTTATCATCCTACGTTTTAGGTTTCATCAGCAAAAATAGTTTCGTACAGTTAAATAATTTGGATTTGTAAGGAGAATAGGGTAATTTTGGAAAATGAGATTTTGGAATAAGTGAAATGTCATTGCTAGGGGTTGATGTTGTAAACTTAGGCATCGGCAATTTTTAGAAATTCGAACATATTGCTTTTAATCCACTGAAGCTGGTTGATAAATTCCAGTGAGAAACTCAATTGTTTCTGAAAAGAACGTGTCCGAAAGAAGGTTATGATTTTCAAGCATACAAATTTTCTGTAATATTTTAAAACTTCTTCAGTTTTCTATACTAATTCAATAAAAATCAAGTTTCGGGTGTCTTGGATAGACTTGTAATCAACGGAGACTGTAACCGTCTTGTGAAATATTTTCGACATCAAATTTTACGATATTTGGAGATCAACTACGGTGAGCGAGTCACTTTGACATAATTTAATCTCTTATTGATTTCTATTGAAAAGATTTTGCCCTCATGAACTCGATCGATGCGTGCATAGCAGCATACATTTGATTTGCAGCGTCTGCCCGGCGCGGCCATGGAGGTGAGAAATGGCATGTGGCTGATGTGGCTCACCTTGTTTTCTCACCTTTTCTTATCTTAGGCACATGCGTTCATTCTCGATGCCTATAATATTTTTTGATATCTTGAAGGAGTTTCTCATTATAATTATTATACGAGTTGGCGTTTACGAGCTGACCACTGAACCCTTTTTAAACTTTAAGGCGAAACGGTAGGTTTGGCTGAGCACGGCAATGACTGCAGTGATATCTAAAAGAAAATCGGAAATACAGTCTAGTGCCCCATGGCAAGTATGAAGACAACCTCATACCCGAAAATTGGTAGGATTCGGTTGGTAAAATTTTTGACCTGTTAGAAAGAGAAACTTAGCAACGAGAGAGACAGACAATATTCAACCATTTTTATCAAACCATGTTTCTCGGCTTACCTGCTCAGCTGAAGGGAAATATAGCAAATTGAAAAATATCTCGTCTACACAATATGCGCGTGAAATATCACATAATGTTTTCGCATCCAATAAGAAAAATAATTAAATGAATAAAATTGTGTTTATAAATTTTCTATGCGCCCATATAATCTGATTTAATGAACAAAACACGTTTTTTGGTAATTTTGCAATTTATCACGGTGAAAAATCGTAAAGCTAAAATATAAAATATTTGAAAGTTTGATATTCCTCCAGCTCGACAATTTAATTAAATTTTGTTCAATTTAATAATGTGTTGCTGTTCATATAATCGAAGCGAGAGCTATTTCGTATGTAATGGTCTTTTTACATTCTCACCCTAATGAGAAGGTATTGGTTTTATGTAAAATTTCATTTTGTCGGTTTTCATCAAATATCGACGTTTTGAGACCCACTGAGTCAGATTTTTACGATTTTTACGACGGTGTTTGTCTGTCACATTATTTGATCTGGAATAAATAAGCAAGGGCTTCGTCTCGATCTGAGGTATACGCAGGTATAAGTTCTCCAATGTTACCGACATTGCAGTTTTCGCAAGGATAGTCTCAAGTCAAGAATAGATCAGTAGTGACCACTGGCGGTAAAGCCGGGAACTAAAAAACCGGTTTTCCGCAGAATTTTTCCTGGCTTATTTTACTTTGTTTTCAGCAAAACCTTGTTTAAATAAATGAATAATTTAATCTTTTTTTATTGATATTATGTTTGTTAGTACTTTCCGCATGGCGGGCTTCTCCCATTTTTAACATCCAAAATTTTCGGAATTCGATAATCTCAGATTTTGTTAATAACAATTTTTAAAAATGAAAAAAATTTATTTTGAAGAGAAGCCCGCAATAGTTTTCGATATATTTTTAACAGTGCAAAAAACAAAATTTGAATTAATGCATTATTTTGCGAGTGGTTTTGCTGAAACTATTTGGAGCAAGTTACCGTTTCGCCTTAAAGTGGCGCGAAGTTGTAGTTAGCCATAGTATCCTTTATCAAACCTGCTAGGGCAGCAGGCCAACCTATTATCTGCTTTAACTCTCAAAACATCAATGAAACCGTTATCAAGAGTTAAATTTTTGGTAAATGTCCACCTTGTACCGAACAGAGGATCAAGGACAAAATTATGTAGTGGGGCATAATTTGTGAGATACTTTCCAAAGGCTAAGTCCACCTGAACTTGGAAGTTTTTTTCCTGAGAGAGGTGTAAATATCGAGGTAAATATATCGATGGGTTCTACGAAGAATAGGCTATCTTTTCGTTCTCGTTAAGAATTAGGTTACTTCATTTAGTTTTTTATTTATAGGCCATACCTCTCTTTTCCATGGGGGGGGGGGGGCGGTTACAAAAATACGTAAAGCTTTTTCTGCCATTTCTGACCCCCTCACCCACATAACGCTTTTGATAAAGTAAGTGAAGTTACTTTAAGTTACTCATATTCTGTTTTAAAGAATTTCGTTGAATTTTGATTGACTTCCGTTTTTAAATTATTTCTGCCGATTTTCTTAGAATTATATTATATTAAATCCCACTGGATTCCATTCGATTGCATTGGCATATGTATATAGGGTAATTTTTTAAACTTAAAACTTTCAAATATCTCGATAAATAGGCACTCTATGAAAAAATGTTATGAATCAAAAGTTTCAAGTTTAAAAAATCACCTTGCATATATTGAATTATAATAAATTGCTTTAGAGTTCATAGCTTTCCATTGAATTATATCCAATCCAGTGGAATTCAGATTAAAGTATTTGCTTTAACTGTTTTATTGAATTAAGGTAAGTACATACATCAACATTTCAAGTTGAAAGGAACTGTTTGAATTGTGTCAATGTCTGATGCCCTTTTCTTACCGAGCCTATAAAGCAGATTCTTATAGGTGGCAACGCCTGAGTTTTCTTGACTTTGAACATGCTCTCACCCACTTTCAACATGAACTCCTGATACGGGAGTGAGAACATTATTCCTTTTTTTCTCCGATGAATTCGCACTCAAGGGCTTTGTCTTGAAATCGCAAGAGGTCCGTTCTCACGATAATGCATTTTTAGAGGACGGTCGCTTTAATGTTACTCCTTCAGTTCGAATTCCTCAGTGATTTTAGTTGACTGCGGCATCTCGTTTCTCGGATGCCCAAAAATTCTTTGCCTCGTCTCAGCCCGTCGACTTTTAGAAAATTGGGTCTGGCTCCTTCGCGTCTCGAGAATTCGCGCCTCGTCGTGCGGACCCGCCCGAAAAGGAGAATGCAACGGTGCGTTTCGGTCTCTTGGCGGCAAGTGCCAGTTGGGATCTGTATTCTGACACACTAGCTGACGACCACGAAGACAAAGAGCAAATATCTAGACTCGTTAGGCTTTGAATTACGCCGCCACTTAAAAACATCCTGCTCTAATTTCATAATTACATTTTTATTCTTGTTCGTTATGATGATGCTTGTTGCCAAGTTTGAGAACCTCTGATTCACGTTGTTACATATATAAAATTGAGAAGTCAGAATTGGCCCAACTGGATGTTAATTTTCTGCTGGGAACTTTTTTTTATGGACGATATTCATTCAAAGTGTAATTGAGGTATTGGTGACTTGAGTTGAAAAAAGAGAGGTGAGTATCCTCTGAATAATTCAGATTGCGGTATTTTTAAGGCCAGAGGGCGTTCGTAATTTCTTCATTTTCACATACTCGCCGTAGGAGAAAATGATTCCTTCTGTTATTTAGATCTGATGTATAACATTCAGCGCGCACGTAATCACTGTTCTGAGACGGGCTTTGGAAGCACGGCCCGATTCCCGGAAAGCATCCCGGTGCGATCTGGTTATGTTTTCTCCTTATACCTCCTTATTCCCTTTTTCAAGATGTCTTGTTCGTCTTTACTTCACCTTCCTTGTCTTCCTCGTCGTCGTCAATGTCGAACTCCTCTCAGATTATCGTGATTCGTGAGCTTCCTTTCGGAGGCTACACGCTGTATTCGGGTTTGAGGGGGTCGTTAAAGGATGGGTTTGAGGCCCGGTCCGTATATAACGGATAATTGACAGCCGTTCGGGCCGCCGTTTGCTTTGCATGGACATTAAAATCACATGGAAAGGGGATGGACGAGCGAATGCGAATGAACGGATGGACAGATAGACTTGGACTCTGTAAGACTAAATTTTGTAGGACAAACTCCTGCGGCAAGACAGGCCAGAACTATCTCGTTTTCAGCGCTCTATCATAAGTCTAGTGGATGACAAACTCTCAGTGGCAAATACGCTTGGATAGGCCGTAAATTCTTTAATTATGACGTGAAAAACATTTGATATGTTGGTTGGAGTGTAAAACTTCAGGGGGTCAAAAAAAAGAACGATTGTAGGTCATGATAAAATTAATTTTCACAGATCCTGTCTCGGGGCACTCTACCACCCAGTAAGTACTGTTTATCATTTTCAAATTATATTACCAGGTGTATACATATGAAACCGGTATTTTTTCAAGAAAAAAACACATTTATTTCAAGAGAATGATAACAAATATTTTATTCAAAGTATGCGC
>NC_046663.1:115749817-115766583 GCF_010883055.1 Belonocnema kinseyi
CGCCAATTAGCACAAATGGTAAGTTCCGACAGTGCCTACAAGTGTGCCTACTGGCCGCTAAATGGCAATACCGGTTTCATATGTATACACCTGGTATACCTATCATATTAATAGACATAAAGTGTTTTGAAATTGGTTATATCTGTAGACGAAAGCATGAGAGTACGTGAATTTGACTCTTAAGTTTTACACTCCGCCCTGAGTACTTGCGTTATCTGGATTTCACTTAAAATTTGTTTTGAATAACATCAATCAGGTCATATTGCAGGGCTCGTCAGCTACGTATGAGCGAGACTCGTAAATTCTTTAATACCACAGTAAAAAAGAAGACCGTACGCCTGAGGGAAGAGCGAGAATTTGCAGCTCGCTTGAACCTAATTGCATGATGGAAAAGCAATCGACCTTTATAATTTAAAGTGTGCAGAAATTCTTTACATGTTCCTGATATCTAAGTTGTACTTGTAGAATATAATTTCTAGTACTAATTTAAAAACGGTAATTCAACATCTTTTAGGTGTAGTGTACATTTATACACCATCAGCATCATTTGATAGGTGTGGAGCTTATTAAGCCTTGCGATATTAATCTTGGTGGTTTACTGCTAAATGATTTTTAATTTAGTGTTGGAATTCTAATCGCCTGCTTGTAAATAAATCTTATTACCTTAGTAGAGGTTTTCAGTAGTAGCTCCGGCAAAAGTTTCGGATAGACATTCATTCCGAAACAATCCGAACTATTCTGAATCTTTATAAAATCTTTACCTGGTCCAATAATTCGAACAAACCCAAGTTTATTTTTTACCTTTCTAATCCGTCGATAAATCTAAAATTTCATCGGAATAAGAAGTATTGAACGTTTATTTCCGTTTGGTGTCGAATTCCTTCATGCGCTGATTGAGAGGAATTGAAATTCGGTCGGGATGAATCTGGGATTCATTCGGATTGGACATCGGCTTCAGAAGTATTGAGAGTTTTTCAAGATTACTGTTGAATTCATTCTTATTGAACTTTAAGAGGACGTATAAATTGGACGCAAGGACTGAAAAATAATCAAATATGGGTTCGAATTGACTCGGACGGACATAGGGTTTGGTGAACGGATTGATTTTGATTAAGCTTGGTAATAGTGTACGGATTGATGATTAAAAGATTGCTTTCTAAATTTCATTGATTAACAGAGAAAATCTTTACTGATTTCAATCAGTTACCATTTTCTAGCTATTTTAATCATTGAGATTGCTTTGTGAATCAGTGAAAATTCTTAAATATTTGATTTAATGACCCATATCACTGATTCGTATTTAGATAGTCAGGGTAAGCTAGTCTAAACTACTTGGGATTCCTTTGATTTTGCTGAAGATATAGCAACCCTCTTTGCAAAGAGCAAGCGTTGCGGGAGACCACATTTGCATTCGCATTCATGTGAATAGTAAGTGCACCACTCGCCACGCGCTTAGGAGTAACAGACATTCTTGGAATGGCTTTGGCAAGTACCGCCATTGATAACTACACTATCCACCAAATGTACGCATTATTACAGAATATTTCGCATATATACAATGCGTTAACAGGATGAATTGAATTCTAAATTGCACAGCAGGCGTCTTTAAGAAACTCTGTCACTTTCTCCACATCTGCTGTTGGAACGTGTGGATGGCACACTGAAAGAATGACTAGATAAAAGAGGCATTAGTCTCTGCGAGGGATAGCTATGATCAAAAGAGTTCTAGTGCCTTCGTTACAAACTGTTCTACAACATTATTCTAGACATAGTTTTAATAAAGAAAATAACCTGGAAAATTCATGGTTAGAGAAAATATGACCACCATAATCAACATTATAATTTACAGAACGCATTTGGTAACTAATCACGGGTGACGTTTTTAAAAATGTTGTTAATTCGTATGTTTTTCTGCGGTGTTAATAATGAGAGTTTTATACATCGAATCTATGTTGATCAAAATGAGATTCTTATCTCAAAGCGGGGTGCGATAGACCCTCGAGGTGATAATCGTCGTATCCTCGGGCTTTGTTGCTGAACACGGAAGATCATAAAAGTTGATATAACTTTCAGCGACATACATTCGTTGGTTTATGCGCTTTCATGAGTATGTACTTATTTTGGACCTGGAACCGGCGCCGCGCCGCGCCGAAATCCAATCTTGATCGAGTCATCATAAAAATGTTCCATGGCAGGTGCGGGTACAGCAATCGTACATAAAGATCGCGTAACCGTGACGACGAGGACGATATGACAATGATGGAAGACGCCTTCAAAGCTTTAAGGAACTTGTAACAAGATTCTTGAATGCTCTCGGGGGCAAAGAAATCCGTCGGAGTTTAAGACAGAACTGAGATTCCGGGGCAGGAACCCGCCTGCGTCTTTAGGTAGAAGGGTCTTCAGTTGCTCTGCCGTAATTTTTCTGTTTAGCGGTTAAAGAACTCGTTATCCCGTGAATAAACGGATACTGACATGAAACTTGTGATAGAATGCTGACTTTTTTTCGCTTGGATCGCATGGATGAAGTCTGATGATATCATATTTGAGTGCATAGGCACAACATTCTAACGCTGGCTGTAAGCCACTAAATGGAATTATGCTCACTTTTACGATTCAAACGGTAATGATCGCATTTTATTGCGGTTTGATGGGTTAACCAGCATGTCTGTTTCTCAGGCAAGGTTTCCGTTACTTAATTGAATCCCATTCTTCAGATCAAAAGCGCACGTTTCAGTTTTGCCGCAAATGTTTTTCGTCTTACAATGTACGATGATTTAAACTGGTACTCTTCAATAAAAACGATATTTGCTGCGGAAAAACAACCATCTTTCGAACTTTATAGTGTCGGTTGACAAAGTATGTGTGCTTTAATGATTTACAGAAGAAAAACTTTGAGATTAAGGCAACAAAATCGGTCGATGAAATTGAGCGGTAGACCTGGCAGTAAGATGGCTAGATCACTGAAAGAAAAAGGAGAGGAGGAAAAATAATAAAAATAAGGAAAGGATAGTAGACACTGCGAGCCTGCAACTACTTTGTCTGCATGTACACGTTGAATCATCCGGTCGAGTTCCTTTCACGATGCCGATGTTAGCCATTCCCGCATCAAGGCCTGTGGTCTTCTCCAAGCAAGCATAATGACTTAATCCCCAATCCACCTTGCCCCCACCTTCATCCTCCGAGACGAAGAGGTGCCTCTTTCTCTCATTCTACAGAGCTTGCGTCTCTTTTCTTCTCTCTGCACTTTTTTCGACTTGTAATCGTCTCGCGGGCATGCTTTTCATCCTCCTCTTCCAAAGATTATATGCCCGTCTACGTTCGTCTCAAAAGCCGGGGACCCTCAAGACATTCGCGGTTTCTCTTGTGACCGCTTGCCAGCCTTTAGCGTGCCTCATCCTTCTTTATTGTCTTTGCCTCTAGAATCAGCCCTTCTCGTCCCCGTATTCCAAAGATTGGCGCTAACTCGTTCGCGTGACGCTTTGCGGTTTGTAATGTCAGACGACCCTGGTCTGTGATTATATGTCTTATAATGTCGGTTCGACAAGCTTGAGATGACGATGGGATGTGGATGGTTTTAAACGACACGGGCCGTACAATTCAAGATGCGTAAAAGCGGTGGCTGGGCCAGTTCTGGTAGTTCATATACTTGATGGATGCGGGACAACCGACAATTCAATATGCACACTATACAGAAAAGGTTCAGCTTATTATGATACTTTGATATCATAATAAGCTGAACCTTTTCTGTGTAGTGTGCATATTGAAAAAGGACTGTGATGACAGGACAACTGAAAGGACCGCATAATATTACGTCAAATAATTATCAGCTTCCAGATAAATAATTTTATTATCTAATTGAGGGATCTATTTTGTAATCTGAGAACTGAGATTTACATTATATGAAGAAAAATTTAATCACCTATTGCTATCAAGTTAAAATTTTTGACTTGCAACATTACTTGTTGGTGTTTTTAGTGCAAATGTAATCGTGTATCATGGTAATATCTCGCAGGTGGTTAATAAAACAGTTGCAGCAAAAGGACTGTGATGACAGGACAGCTGAAAGGACCGCATAATATTACGTCAAATAATTATCAGCTTCCAGATAAATAATTTTATTATCTAATTGAAGGATCTATTTTGTAATCTGAGAACTGAGATTTAAATTATATGAAGAAAAATTTAATCACCTATTGCTATCAAGTTAAAATTTTCGACTTGCAACATAACTTGTTGGTGTTTTCAGTGCAAATGTAATCGTGTATCATGGTAATATCTCGCAGGTGGTTAATAAAACAGTTGCAGCAGGATTACTGACCCCCTATCTATGCAAGTCTTGTAAAAATGTTATCGGTCGCATTCAATTACTATCTGCTCCATTGTTTCTGGGAGACGTAACGACTTGATCGAGAGGAGACCAGGCGAACAAGATTAAGAGAAAGTACCCGGAAAGCTCGGTCTACGTATGACTACTAAGCCGAAAAATTCATTGAGGAACCAGCACAAGAAGACTCAAGTTATGAAATACCATCGAAAGCGGATGATCCGCAGTTTAATATCCTTCTTTTGGTATCTGAAGAATTCGATGCTCAAAACCACAATGGGCATTTAATTAAGCGTTCAATATCATGGCGTCATGCCTCGGTCGATGTATGCTGGTAGCAGCAACGAAATAGTCGACACGAAAATGAAGAGCCCGACCATCCACGGTTGACGTTGACAGTGGAACCTTCCATGGTGACTCGGCGATCCTCAGACGAGAATGCGGTTATGAACCGGTCCACGTACCATCACGACAATCCATTCATATGCGGCATTGTCCTCCCTTGTAAGAGCAAAAGTTGATAATTCAAAACTAACTTTAATGAGCTTTTTCAACTTGTTTTAGAGCTAAGACTCCAGCATAAAAAAAAAAACTGTAACTAAAGAAAAATGCATTTGCTATTACTGTAAGTAACTAACGTTAACCGGTTTCCTTTTCTACGTAAAGATTCTTGCGTGCAAAGGTCAATCCAAATATCGTTGATTCGCCTCCCCCCCCCCCTTGAATGAATCCATTCGTAGGTGGAATAACTAGCCCTTAACGAGTTGAGAGTTTTTTTAACAACTATGGTGGTTGTTTCGCAGTTACAGGTCGACTTATCTGAAAGGCATTACTGCTTAAAAAAAGGGTCCTACTCTTATCACTGTCAGCCGAAGTATCAAACAATAATAATCTTTTGCGTGTGCCTAAACTCGCACGTTTTAATGTGTTTGAGTAACTGATGCCCTCCAGTAGAACTTAGCTTAACTAGCTCTTGTTCTTTACGAACGTCTTCTTACTCCAACGACTGCGTAAATTCAACGGTATACCACTCACCTATAAATTGATATAATGTTCTCGCCAATCTTCAAATGAGTCAGAGGATTTTCTGCTAAAAAATAATTAGTTTGTCGTCCTGTAATTGAAAGAATCACTGTGCATGAATAGTGCCGATTCAGTAGTTTGAATAACGTAAACTTTTCCACTGAAGGGTAATCAAGACTCGAGATGATTACGACGCTATACTGTTAGAAATGTTAGGAAAATTCCGACACATTTAAGGTACTAAAGTAACTGAAATTTACGGAATTATGTTGCTGAAAATGAAATCCCGAAACTTTTATAGTGAATTTACTAAATTTTTATTTAACTTCAGAAGCGGTTTCTGAAAATTTCGCACATTTTTCTAAAATTCCTAAATGGTAACAGAAATATAATTTATTGTGGCATAAGGAAATGCGCAGGTACATGCGCACTTCTCGCTTCTCGAGCGCGTGCGGCTAGCAGACGAAGCATGAAGGTTCAGTATTGGTGGTAATCGTCGTGTTGGAAAGATGTTGTTATGACTTTTTACGTAAGGGGGGCATTTTATTCTTGTACAACATTTTCCGGAACATCACACGCTGAATAAACCTGGTGAGTAAAAACGGACCTGGCTAACAACAATTTTTTTTCAAGTCAGAGAATTTTATTGGTTAGGGAAACTATAAAGTGAAATAAATTAGTTTAAAAATGTTACAAGTTTACAATTTTGCGCTTTGAATATTAATATGGTCAAGGAAAATGATAAATTGGTCAGTGAAAAATTAGAGAAAATTACAAATAAAGTTTTGCGGTAACCGCATGGTATAATATTCTTGTTAGTGATTTGTTTGTCTTGTATTTATATTTATTTGTTTGCAGTGGCTTTTTCCACAATATTATCTTTTTATTTATAAATTTTATTACTTGTTTGAAAATACATCAATTTTGTTGAAGACATCCTTTTTGGTTGAAAATTGAATTTTTGTGTTAAAAATTCAACTACTATCGGGGAGAAAATTCGAGTCCTCTGGCTTTGACGTTGAATAAGTATGTGAAGAAAAAATGATAGGTTAATGAAAGAGGTATCATTTTAAAGGTGAAAATGTTGTACGTTAATGAGCCGAAAAGTAATATTCCAAAAAATTATTTGCAAAATGTAAATAATTGTTCGTTTTTTGTGATTAAATATGCGGCCGCACTATCTTCAGTCCTAATGAAGATAATGAAGTGATTTAAATTGGAGGTAGTTAGCTGAAATATCTATAATAATTTCCAATTTGAAGGAAGTATGTGGTTCTTGTTGTCTTTGTGCAAATTGCGATATTTGAAGCCAGTTTTTTATATAGGAAAGCAAGTGCGAGAGCCCTGCGTGGTGCCGTTTTTTCAGGGGATCGAACTCGGTTTTCCTCAGCCCGACCTACCCAACTTGTGCCTCTGAGCCTCACTCTGGCTTTTAAAGTTTAAACCCTTTTCCTGTGGTGAGGAAAACCGAGGACGATCCCCTGAAAAAACAACACGACGCTGGGCTCTTGCACCTGCCTTCCTATATAAAAAATGACTTCAAATATCGCAATTTGTACGAAGACAACAAGAAGCACATACTTCCTTCAAATTGTAAATTATTACAGATATTTCAACTAACTACCTCCAATTTAAATCACTTCATTATCTTCATTAGGACTAAAGATAGTGCGGTCGCATATTTATTCACAAAAAACGAACAATTATTTATATTTTGCAAATTTTTCGACAGCAATCTGTTCGGAAATGTTTAATGTACCACCATGTATATTTTCAGATTCTTCCTATTATTTTTTCAACAAGAAACTATGCTTCAAACTTCACTGTTTTTAAAAGCTATCAAATTTTCTTACTTTTCATCAGATTTTCAAATCTGTAAGCTACAAATAATTTTTTGGAATATTACTTTTCGGCTTATTAACGTACAACATTTGCACCTTTAAAATGATATCTCATTCATTAACCTACCATTTTTTCTTCACATACTTATTAAACGTCAAAGCCAGAGCACTCGAATTTTCTCGCCGATAGTAGTTTCATAGAAAATTAACTTATTTTTAAAATCTCATATTTCTTATATTTATTTTAGAAGAATATGCATCTTTCTTCGAAAAAAATTCAACGGTTTGGTTTAAAATTCAAGAATTTTGTATTGAAGTCTTTTTTCTTTTTCGTTATAAATTCAACTGACCTATTAAAAATTCATATTTTTGGGTAGAAAATGTAACTATTCTCATAGACAATTTTTTTCTCATTTAAAACTCATATTTTTATGCCGAAAAGTGAAACTGCAATCTTTTTTTGATAAAAACCCAACTATTTTTTTTTATTATTTGTCTTTGACTTAAGAATCCATTTATTTTAGTAGACATGACAACTTTCTTGGATAAAAATGCAACTTCTTGTCGTAATCTTATTTTTTGATGTTAAAATATCAAAATAAAGTCTTACGGATGAAAATTCAATTTTTTTTTAATTTGTATTTTTGATTTAAAAATTCATCCGTTTTAGTAGAAATTTCATCTTTCTTAGATAAAAATCTACTGTTTGCTTGAAAGTTAATCTTTTCTCTGTTTGAGAATACAACAGTTTTTGTTGAAAACTTTGGTTGAACCACTTTCTTAAGAAATAATTTTTTATGCAGTGTTCGTATTTTAGTTTAAAATCAATTTCTTTCGTTGAAGGTTTAGTTATTTCACTACAAATTAATCTTTTTGCTTAAAATTCATATTTTCTGGTTGAAAATTCAATTTTTTGCAAAATAATGACACACGAATATTATTTATAATAAATAAAATAACATTTTCTATAAATTTTGTGAGTTAACTTCTCTCAACATTTATTGGATAGAGATATTATTGTTTGGTTCATTAATTTTAATATAAATTTGTAGTATATAGTTGTCTTAAAAATATAAATTTGAGTAAGACTATATACGAACGAAGTTTATATGTAAATAATTATGTTATATAATATACTCAATATATTTAATGTCAAAAAAAATTCTTACCATAAAAGATGGGCTTCGATTATATATTTAATACAATGACTGTACATAGATCATAGATACATAAGAAGTGGTTAGTCTTAACTTAGTTATATTTTCTTTCTATTTATATTTTTAAGACAAATATAGACTTCATGTTTTATATTAAAGTAATAAAACAAAATAAATTATTTAACCTCTAGAAATTTTCAGTTACAGTAACTGAAAATTCCTAAACTGCAACATAATTTTGTGATACGTGTGACTGGAGTTTCATGCAGTTACCGTTGCTGAAATTTCTGTTACAGTTTCGGAAAATTTAGAAACGGTTTCTGCATAAAGCTTTAGTGACGCGATTCCGATCGCTCGTTGCAAATCCGAGTAAGTCATTTTATTCTGTATCGTAGCTTTGAACCGTTGTTATTGATTTCTTCGCAGTCATTTTATACATCGGCGAATCAGTATTCTGTAGAGTGAAGTTAATTCCGTCGAATTGGTCGTTGACCGCTGCACTGACTCGAATTGACTCGAGTTGCTCATTGAATTAACTCGAAGAGAAATAGCTCGTGGGTTGTGAAGATAAGAGGGATTTGGTGGCTGGTAGCGATGCTGGCTTCATACTAATGGGGTGGGAAAGATGCACATTATTTCGCAGGATCTTTTCTGGAGACTGACTTGACAATGTCTTTCTTGTTAAAGAATTTGCAAATATTTTTTTCTGTCAGTTTCATTGTATTATCCGTATAACATTTCTGATTTACAACCACAATTAGAATTTAATTCTTAAATTAAAAACAGTAGCAACCAATAACATGTAGAAGATATTACTAATTTAAGATGATTACATCAGGCGGTTGTCACTCACAATAGCGAAAGTGTCTGAACATACTTCGAAAAATAATTTCACAGTCTTCTTTCTCCATAAAAACACATTTTCATGTAGAAACCAGTAGAAAACCAACTGGAAATGCATAAATAATTATTCTGACAATTATTTATGTATTTTTACTTGTTTTTATATTGTTTCCTACAATTTTTTAAAAGTTTTTCAGTCCATTATCTGAAAATTATCTGAGTGAGTATTATTGCGATTATCTGAACGGTCATCTATTATCTTATCTTATGGATATGAGTATACGCTAGATGGCTCCAACGTCGACTTTGTTGCCTCAGTTCATGTTACGATATAAAAAGTTGTTTTTTTTTGTAACACATGCACGGAATTTTTTATTTCTAATTGATTGTAAACAGTAGGCGAATCAACCCAACTGATAAATTACCATACTATTGTTTCCCAGTTCCACAATTTGCAGCACCGTGGAAAATATTCTTAAATAATGGAAAATAGGGATATCTGTGAGCCTAAGGCGAAAAAGAAACAACCCTTTTCAATAAAAGCGTTTAATATTCAGACAGGTTTTCTGAATTCGAGAAACCGAAAAACTGATTTAATTTTTAATCTAATTGCATTTTAAAAAGTATACAATTTAGAATGCTTACTTAAAATCCTTCACCGAGTCACTTTTTCTACTTTTGGTGCTTTTTATTTCCTAAAAAATAAGTTTCGATCCTTTTTCGTAATGTGGTTAAGTTTTACACAGTTTAAAAAAATATTTCAAAAAAGTTTTCAGATCCTTTTAGTGTTTACGGCCTACAATTAATAATTACAAATTTGGTATAATAAATCGAGCATACAAAATTATTTTATAAAATGCTTCATGCCTGTCCAGGAGTGGAGTAAATATAAAGAGTAAACAATCTTTTCTTTTAAAGAGCTTCTTCCAATAACGGTTTTTATCATAATGGTCGGCACTCTTGTATTTACAATTTTCTTTTAAATTCCGTATGTATCACTGTTGGACGTTTCTTCTAATAATATATTCCTGATGAGGCCTAGCGTCGCCAGACTAAAGATCGAAATCTAATAATTTTTTTTAGCTAACAGACGATAGTAGATCGAAAACCGTTACTACACGGAAATAATTAGTCGCTTCAAAATTCTTCAAATCTATGTACTAGTCTCCAACACGAGAAAAAGTCGAATCAAGTTTTGAAACTTTCTTGTTGAAGAATGTGATCAATAATAATCTCGAGAATATGAAACATTTAAAAGAATTTCAAAATTTTAATTCCCGAGGCTAAATAAACATGCTGAAGTCGAAAAGTTCGACTTGAGCATGTCTCAGTTTAGAGTCGGAGCCAGATTTCAATCTATGTCTTGGAGGCAAGTTTCTATGTTTTGAAGACATAAATTTATCTCTTGAGTCAAATTTTTATGACTCCAACACGAGCGGTTTATAATTTGGAGTGTATACTTGTCCTAACAAAAAGGGTTATTATGGCTGTAATAAAAGCTAATCTTTGTTAATGACAATCTTATATATTTTTGAAAAACATATTATTCGATCAACTTATTTACGGATTTTTATTGGTATTATACTTGTTTGACGATGATTCCGAAAATGTTGTATGTTTTTACGTATTTCTAACGGCTAAGGAGATCCTTCTCCTAAGAGTATTTGGGTGGGGAAGGAGGGGTGAAGATAGGAGGGGAGGGGCACAGCCGCAGTTTTTGAATAATCTCTTCTAATTTTTCACGCATATTGTTTGGGCTTCCGGACAGGTCGTAAGATTAATGTACAAATTTCACATCTGATTTGGAATTTGTGGATACTTAATTCGACAACTTAGATACAGTTTTTATAATCAAAATTGGAAAATACAGAAATACAGTTTACATGTTCTGTATTCAAGTTTTTATTTCTGGTTTACTTTCTCAGAGTTTCTTGCAGCAACTTTAGTTCAAATTTCACTATTGACTTCGCATTTTTCAAACCGAAATTCTAATATAAATTATTCAAATTTTTTGTTGGTTCTAATTCAGTATTTCCATGTTCAAACTTCATATAAAGAGAAAACGTGTAAGTAACATCGAATGCAATAAAAAATTTGACACACCCACACACGAGTGTATACCTGTCCTGAAAAAGGGTCATTCTGACTGTCATAAAAGCTAATCTTTGTTAATGATCAAATAATCTTGTATAATTGTATACTATATATATATATATCAATCAACTTATTTGCGGATTTTCATTTCTATCGTACGTATTTGATTATGATATCGAAAATGTTGTTTGTTTTTACGTATTTCTAACTGTTTAGGAGATCTTTCTATAAAGTTACAATTTGTATTTTTAAAGAAAATTTGTTAAGGGTTATACTCGTTCAGACCCACAGATTCTGAATTTTTAAATTAAAAATAACTAATTTAATAATTACGAATTTTTCATTCATCAATTTTAATCTCATTTATGAGCCGAAAAAGGTTCGTATTAAGGCAGGTTTACTTGAGACAAGTAAACGTCGTCTTAGCCAAGACAAGGCTGGAATTGAAATAAGTAAACGCCGTTTTACCTGTCGTGGCCATAAAAGTAAGACGAAGACTTATGTCTCGACTCAGTTTTGAGACGCAGCCAGACATCCATGCCTTGAGGACGAACTCAAGACAAAACCAAGTCTGACTCAAGTCGAAACATTTTTACTCGGATTGACTTTTTAAAAAATGCCGTCTCGAATGTCTAGTAGTGAAGTTTTATATTCTAAAAATGAAAATTCTTAACGTAACAGAGCATGGTTCACGAATTAGATCCGCTGTTTTTGGTTATGAAAGTAGCCATCATTAAAACAAGGGAACAGACAGCAAATGCGTATGTGCGGCATGGTGCGGAGTACAATTATTATCATCAGACGTTTCGCTGACGCCTCTGCACGATTAGGAAATGCGTCAACCTAACTTCAAATGTCAGGCTTGATCAACTTTTTATAAGTCATACCTTTGTTACATACAATATCATGTGCACCAAGGATGCGAACGTCTTTATATCCTTGCGTGTTTATAAAACTCACGCTCGAATAAAACGAATGTTTCACTCCTACCCGGGTAGAAATTACCTCTTTATGCATAAACTAAATATTGGCTCTTACAAGGCCGCAGCCAGATTTTCTAGCTGGAAGAATCTAGGCTTTCTCTCTTCTGGCCATCGACAGGTTATTGTCGTGTGCTACTTGACTTAAATTATTTATATACTCAGTTTTTAGCACTGTCTTTTTCAATTAAACTAGATAAAAAGCTTTATTCATTAAGATATATTTAAAAAATAATTTTTATCAATTAATTATTTTCTCGAGGGGAAGTTGTGAAGCCCTCGACAGGTAAAACAGGTAACGGGTAAGCTGTGAGTGCAAACAAGTACATTAATGTTCTTATGCTTATTTATACTTAAATTTAAAAAAGAAAAAATTAAAAGAATTGCCGAGATGCAAACTCTGAATGATTTGAATTTTTTTCGGAAAAAATTTAAAGCATTTGGTGCCTTAAAAATTTGAAAAGAATTTTTCTTAAAGATCGATTTAATTTAAAATCATATCAGTACGTTTAAAAATCATATATAACAAATCGAGGTTCAAAAGCCTTTTTTCCTAATTTTTAAAATATCGGATGCATCCCGTCAAACATTTATGATATCGCACTCAGCGTGGCATCGAAGCTACAGGGATTAGGCGTTCAACTGATAAAGGTGTTCGCACAAGAAAATACGTGTGCAGTATGCTGGAAACAGCTCATGCACGAGCTGGCCGTGCATGCACAAAGAGTACCAACCAATCATGCGCGATCTGTCGCGCTTCTGCGATGTGGGCAAAAGACGCAAAAGTTTTCGACGTAGCGAATTTGTTTCGAGTGCCGGACCGATAGGTGAATGGTATATAGCCAGCTCGCACTGCAGCAGCGCGATAGATCGCACGTGACTGGTTGGCGGTCTGTGTGTGTGCACGGACAGATCGTGCGTGAGGCGTTTCCAGCATAATGCACACGCATTTTCTTGTGCGAACACCTTAAGCGTGCGGTGCGTGCGTTCGATTCTCGGCGCTTGCAAGTATTTTAATAAACTGCGTTTGTCTTTAGTTATTAGTAATAAGTCTTCTTTAGCCAAATTTAAGAATCAGCTTAGTTTTAGAATAACGTGCGGAGTATAGTTAAGAATTTAATGTCAATAAAAATACTAGAAAGCGGAAGAGTGTTTGTCAGAGGCTGCAGAAAGACAATCTTTAGATTTAACTTTTGCAAAGAAAATGTATTTTACATTTGGATTAATATTTTCCTTCTTTGAATAAAAAATTTTTAGTAGTAGATTATGGCAATGTGCTAGTTAAACTTTTTTACTATTGCAACCATAGCATCACACTTCAGAATTTAAAGCATGATCAATTTTTACTAATTTATTCATATTTCTTTTGAATCAACAAAATAAGAAATAATAGCATATACATTTGACCGAGCGCGAAAAGACCGTTTGATGCTTCAAACCAATATTTCACTGATTCGGAAGTTTTTTTTCTCAGTGTGTGAGGGAATATCTAGATTCTATAAAGACCCTATTAATAGGCCTTCATTGGGTTGCCTACTGATGACCTCGCTAGCTGAGCGTGACGCTTTCGCTTGCGCCCTCGATAGATTGCCACTCTAGGCCAAATTTGATTGAATTCACAAGGTAGACCTTTTGAATATGGACTTGAAATTATATCTATATTTATAAATATTTAAGCATTAAAGTTATAATATCAATGAGCATAAGCTTTTTGTCACTGTGTTATTATTTACTATTACCTGACAATCAACGCTTTGGAATAAATTGCTGAATTTCAATATTGAAAAATCTCTCGATTCACAGCTCTCTGGTATAAAAGATTCCATAGTCACGAGAAGAGTCTTATTCAGCTTTTGGCCCTCACGCCAACGCGAAATTCCACACGAGATAAGATCTCTGCAAATGTACTGCAGATAGCAAAGTACGCTGCAGCCTGTCCATGAAAACATGTGTTCTTGATTACATCGAGAACAGATAAAATTCATATCTTTTTGCAGCTTGTTTATATATTAAATTGCATATGCCCTGCAATACTAATCCGAGACATTTATCCTCCAGCTGATGTGGAAATTTTGCACTGACTTTCTATTGCATTAAATTACTCACGGCACCGGCCCAGTACTGCAAATAATCCTAATGATAACTATATTCTTTAATGGTACACTAATAGCACATTATTGTCCAATGAATGGCGCGGTAATCAGGTCACTACTGGTACTGATCTGGTTCCAAGTAAAAATATTGTGAACAGTATTGGACCAGTACCGTTTACATGAAAGACTGCAGGCAGAGCAGAACATAGTTATCATTATAGGTTTGCCAGTACTGGGAGCTAGAACAATTTTCACTCAAGCATGATTGAATAAAACATTCAACTCTCGCTTCCAGTGCTCCCGTTTTCGGCCTTCCTACAACTGCCGGAGTACGCAATTTCTGAGGAGAGCAGGGCTAGAGCGGTTGCGACAATTGGCTTGGAAGGGCCACAGTGTGCGATTACTCAGCCAAATTTATTGCGCAATAGCATATTCGCATTGGAAACTATTCTGGTGGTCCTGACTGTTTACTTTTTGATCGCCTCGAATTCAGTCCAAGGCTATTTGAAGGCAACACCCGGACACTGGTATGATAGCCAGATTTTGGTGTAAAATAAAATGTTGATTAATTTTAGATTAAAATGATTGCAAATTTAGAATGAAAACAAATACGAATTTGTTTTATTTCTTTAATGTGAACTAATTCTATAGTCAATTGATCGTTCTTAATATTCAGAAATTCCAATCGAAGAATTTTCAATCAGGTCGGCTCTTTATGTAAAAACAGAACAACACATATACATCGGGTTTAAAATCATCGAATGAAATATCACCTGCTCGTAAGGTGCGATTGACAGATTCGTTAAAACAGACCATTATTTATTCGAGCTAATCTTTTGAAAGTCTAATGGAATAAGGTCGTCAAGATCAAGCGAGATCGTTCACAGTGATCGGAGTTTGCTCCAAGATCCATTCTTAATCGACCTCGCTGACGGAGTCGGGATCGTCCCACATCGGACACAAGAAACGGAGCCGTCTTTTTCCATCTAGGCGTACGACTCCTTGAAACAACGCTTTACGTCGCATCAAGATCGCACGCACATATTCGCACCATCGATGCATCCAACTTCAATCGGAATACAGAGAGCCGCATTTTTTTCGTTCAAAAAAGTTTCCAGCCTTTAGTTTTGTCCTGCTTTGCAATTATTTGTTTACATTGAAATAGGCTAAATTTCAAGGAGCACCTTGGGCAGAATTATTTTCATCATCATTATTTTGTTTATTTATTATATATTTACTCAAAGTATGAGAAAATTCCGATTTTTTACAAAATCATTATTTACTTTTTAAGATCGGTTTTCATATCATGAAAATTGTCTTAAGTCAATGCATGAGAACTCTCAGAATATAATTAATTGTATTATTGTATAGTATAATCATTATGTACGAAATAAATTACAAAATAGCCAAATATTGGAATTTTCGTTGAATTAAAATTATTCTGAAATTAAAATGCTTCAATTTGTTGTGAAAGTGATTGTTAGTCACCATTTTTATGAAAAAAAACAATAATCATAATGGTTATAAACAATTTATTGCAAAAATTTGGAATTTGTGCTTTTTTCTATTTCGGGTTTTCCTTTATCATCTGAATTGACGTAAATATTCCTAAAAATAATATATATTTGATTATAATTGCTAAAATACAACAATTGTTGATTTTGTAAATAAATTGAATAAGCAAATATAAAACGTCCTGGAAAATATTTTTTTTTGCAATAAAACTGCTTTATATTTTTTGAGAGAGATTTTCAGTAGTTCTATGTAAAATTTACAATAAACAATCATTACATTTAAAAAACATTGTAATTTTGACTAAAATAAGTTTTGTTTCTCTGTAAATACTTTATATTATTGTGAGAGTGATTGTCAGCAATCATTTCTATTAAACCTTACCAATTTTAATTGTTATAAACAATTTTTCTGGAAAATGTTCGAATCTGTGGTTTTTTCATTTCGGATTTTCCTTCGTCGTCTGAATTGCTGCAGATATTCTTGAAAATAACATAGTTTCAATTATATTTGTTAAAATACAAAAAGTGTTAATCTTGTAAACAAATTAAATAAATTAATCAAAAGCTTTGAAACTTTGGCCTGAAAAATAATTTCTTTCACTAAAATTGTTTTATGTTTTTTTGACGAAGATTTGCAGTCACTGTTTTCATAAAAAATTAACAATAAACAATTTTCATGATACATTTTTGTAGCGACATATTTAAATTAGCGATTTTCTTAATTTTGGATTCCTTCGAATCACTTTTTCTTTAGAAAAATCGGCTTTCGTCAATCTGAAGATTTTTCTAATCACATAGGGTACAGTCTGTCAAGTTAAAGCGTGGGTGGCTTTACTCGCAGTCGGTAAGGTGTATCGACATGATTTTGGTGTCAAAATATTAAGAAGAGCTCCCTCT
>NC_046663.1:115766683-115769933 GCF_010883055.1 Belonocnema kinseyi
GAGGGAGCTCTTCTTAATATTTTGACACCAAAATCATGTCGATACACCTTACCGACTGCGAGTAAAGCCACCCACGCTTTAACTTGACAGACTGTATCAATTGTAGGATTTATGTATCTATTATCTTTAAATAACCAATAAATAGATCAGACGCAATGCATCAATAAATGGCATTTTTAACTTCATGCAAATTTGGTGATATATGAATTTAAATGAACATATAATAACAATTATTTATTGTTAATTTTACATAGAAATAGTGACTTCAAATCTCTTTCACAAAAATGCAAAGCAGTTTCAGTGTATAAGAAATTATTTTGCAGGTCAAAAAGCCAAAGTTTTATATTTATTGATTTCATTTGTTTACAAAATCAACGATATTTGTTGTATTTTAACAAATATAATTGAACCTGTGTTCTTTTCAAGAATATCTGCAGCAATTCAGATAATGAAGGGAAATTCTAAATGAATGAAAGACGACAAATTCCAAATTTTTTCAAAAAAATTATTTTGACAATGATATTGATTAACGTTTAATAGAAATTGTTATTGACAATCAATTTCACAATGATTTAAAGTATTTCGACATTAGAATAAATTTTTTTCGACAAAAATTACAATATTTTCTAATTTCATGAAAATTACGTGATATTTGGAATTAAATAAGAACAACTGTTTATTGTTAATTTCACATAGAAATAGTTCCGCAAATCTATTTTACAGAAATTTGAAGCATCTGCAGTGCAAAAAAAAAATAATTTTTCAGGCCAAAGTTTTATATTTACTTATTTCATTTGTTTACAAAATCAAAAATTGTTGTATTTCAACAAATATAATCAAACATTTATTAGTTTTAGGAATATCTACATCAATCCATATAATAAAGGAGAAACCGAAATTAAAAAAAATACAAATTACAAATTTCTGCAAAAAATCGTTTATAACAATTATGATTATTATTGTTTAATAAAGATTGTAAGTAACTATCACGCTCAAAATAAATTTGAAGCATTCTAATCCAAGAACAAATCTTTGCAACAAAAATTACAATATTTTGCAACTCGTTAATTTAATATGTTTGTAATAATGAAAGCAGACAAGAAACAAATTATTTGTGTTTTAGGAGTACTTTTGCGTTGAATTAAGATTATTTTAATTATATGCAAACCATTTTTAAACAGTAAATAAGGATTTTGTGAAAAATCGCGTTTTTCTTATACTTTGAGTAAACATATAATAAATAAAAAAATGAAAATGCAAAAATCTCTGACATAGGAGATTTTTGAAATTTAGCGCACTTCAATTTAAAACAAAATGATTTCAAATCGGGGAAAAATTGAAGGCTGTAGAATTTGTCAAGAAAGAAAAAGTGCGTTTCCTCCCACTGCGTGCCGGACAAAGGATAATCATAAGAATTTGTTTTAAAATCCTAAATCTGTCAAGAATTGCATTCCAAACGTTATTTTGAGCCGCATTTTTTTATTTCAACTTACAATGCTAATTCGGATACTCAATCACATTTGGAAACATTGCCGGAAGATAAAGAAAAAAGTTGAAAACTTTTTAAGCAGTATTCCTCGTCGCATTGAAGCTCTATTATCTGCTAAAGGTTGCTATACGAAATACTGATTATTGGGCTAACGGTAAAAACTTACTCTTTTATCATTTTAAATAAGATACAGATTGATATTGAGACATTTGTTGTAAAATCTTAGAGCAATATATTATGGATGATAATTTTTATTCAAAAAAAAATTATCTACGTTGAACTCAAGCATTTTTACAATAAAAAACTACTTTCATATATAATAATAATTCCGTATATCCACCTTTATCAGATAATAAAGCTTCAATACGACGAGGTATACTGTTTATACAGTTTTCAATTTTAATCTTTATCTCTATGCAATGTTTC
This sequence comes from Belonocnema kinseyi, assembly GCF_010883055.1. NCBI lineage: Eukaryota > Metazoa > Arthropoda > Insecta > Hymenoptera > Cynipidae > Belonocnema > Belonocnema kinseyi. The sequence goes on from NC_046663.1 coordinate 115,768,599, forward strand.
CAAATGTGATTGAGTATCCGAATTAGCTCTAACTTGATCGTACGATCGTGCTTACTGACTTTTGTTTCATGGAGTTTGAAATGTTCTAGATGGGATTCATATCTTGAGATTTCCCTGGTCAATCGTCAAAGAAGACTTTTTTTCGACCCAAAAACGCGCTAATTGATCTGGAAAATATGGTAAAAACCGAACTAGGCGTGTAAAAACACAAGAGCGCTCAAAGTACTTACAGTAAATGACAAAAATAATGTCAAAATTGTAATTTTTCAGTTTTGGCCCTAATAATATGACAAGGCACTGCATTGTGCGTCATTGGTCTATGTATTTTGTATTTTATTTTACTCGATTACTAGTAAAGCAAACATTTTAGAAAGAAATTAATTTGAGTAATTTTGTTTTGAAATAAAAAAGTACAAAAATACAAATTATAGTAATAGAACCGCAGTACTGGCAAATACCCAAATGAGAACTATGTTTTATGATGGTCTGGTATATCGCTCCAATTGTTGCTCACTTCGTTTACAGTAATCTTTCAGAAAAGAATACATTTATCATTAGAGGTTTTATCAGTACTGTGCTAGTACCCTAAATATGTAGTCTGGTGTAGCACAGTGTCCATTAGTAATTTTCCACCTGAGTTATTCATTAGAGATGGCAATTCTAGACGATTATGATATAGACCTTTAAAACTATTATTTACTCCAACATTAAAGAATATTTTGATTACGCTTACCAAAGAAAGTGAGAAAACCAAGTGAAACTTACCTGCAACAAAAAAATAAAATGTGTTAAGAAATTTGTATGAAATCAATTATTAGACCTGTCCGAGTAAAAAATGCTTCGACTTAAGTCCGACTTGAATTGCCCCCAATAAAGACATGCTGAAGTCGAAAAGTTCGCCTTGAGCATGTCTCAGTTTTGAAACGGAGCCTGACTTCAATTAAAATCTTGGAGACAAGTCTCTATGTCTTGAAGACGTAAACTTATCTTTTGAGTCGAATTTTTATGACTCTAACACGAGCGGTTTATAACTTCGAGCGTATACCTGTCATCACAAAAAGGGTCATTCCAGCACTAAGAAGGGTGTGTCTGGTCTTAAATTTTAATAATTATGAAAAAAGCAACAACAACAAAATTTACAACAAATTTTTTTCATAATTATACAAATTTAAAACCAGACCCATCATTCTTAGTGCTTCTTGCTTAGTATCCCGAATTTCCAACTCGATGTGGCGTTTCATGTGATAATAAGTTGAGAAATTAAAACAAATTGGCGGAAAGGTAGGAATCTGGTCACGTGACCCACTCATCACATGGCCTTAATGTTTAAAGAAT
>NC_046663.1:115770033-115787596 GCF_010883055.1 Belonocnema kinseyi
TTGTCATAAGGACAACCGCAAGATTTCGCCGGGAGCAGGTGCTAATCTGAAAAACTGCACCCGATCCCAGCGAAATTGCGGTAAAATTTCATCCACAACCACATCTCACGACCGTGAGATAGATGGTTCCAGCCTGTAACGTAATCAATAAGACGATCCAGCAAAATTCTCGTGCATCCTGAAGACACGGAGCGACCCAAGGACGACCGCCTTCTGCATTTTTCCCGCAAGTGTTTTAGCATATTGATCACACGCAGGAATGCTTTTCAGGCTACTAACCAGTGCAAGTTTGGCACCTCCAAGAGACGTTCAAGGTCAGTTAGAGTTTAAAATTAACAAAGTTTTCCGAGAAGTCAGTGTAATTCCCGAAGTAAATTTCAACGAGAAATTCATTGGCGAGCTCTGTATTTATCTTGGTTACAGCGGTTTGAATATTGTAAAATCATAAGGAAATTTTTCATTAAAAGTTCCAGGTGTTCTGGTAAGAGTTCTGTTCCTCCCCGGAGAGTTATACAGTCCTATACTGTGTTTCGATACCTAAGTCAATACCTAAGGCGATACCATAAGTCTTATACCGATTTTTCATATGAATATTACGAATCGAAACTAAATTTACGTATTACGAGTACATTCGTACTATCTTCCGCTAAAAGATTATTATGGCACAAGCTAAACTTTCGGAACGAGAGAGGGTATCTGTATTAATGATGCGTGGTTGGGGAAATCGAGTTCGATCTTATGATCAAGTTCGTTTGCTTTTTAATCACACTTTTCGTAATGGAGAAGGGTTAAATGCTGTCTCAAAATCAACAGTTGAAAGAACTGTAAGGCACTTTATGAATCATGGATTTATCAAGGACTTTCAAAGAACTGGTCGGCCAAAATCTGCAGGATCTGAGGAGATGCAGATGGACATAGCCCAAGCATTTGTTGAAAACCCACACCTTAGCCACACACAAATCCTGATTGGATGTCGGAGAGTCACACACAATATCCACAAAAGATTAATGTTTGGGCCGGTATCTTGAATGACACATTGATAGGCCCTTTCTTCATCGATGGTAATCTCGATGCCCGTGCATATGAAGAGCTTTTCAGAAACCAAATTGTAACAAAAATAAGGGAGATTAAAGGCCATAATTTTCAAAATATTTGGTTCTAGCAGGATGGAGCAGCGGCTCATTACGGTAGGGAGGTTCGAGGATATTTGGATACTAAGTTCCCTCAAAGGTGGATTGGAAGAAGGGGTGAAATCGAGTGGCTTGCTAGATCTCCTTATCTGACGTCTCTCGACTATTTTCTTTAGGGTTATTTAAAGAGCAATGTATACTCAACGCAACCGCAAGGCTGAGACGAATTGCTGAATCGGATTCTGCAACAGGCTACTTTGATTGATAGGGAGATGATTCGTAATTCTGTCACTCATTTTTACAATCGCATAGCTTTTTGTCAAAAAGCTCAAGGGTTTCAGTTCGAACATCTTCACTGAAGCGTGAGAGGCAAGGGAACTCACGCTAATCAAGAACCCCAAAGGGAACAGCATTTACTACGTCCACGTCGTTGTTCCTAGGTAATGCTAAACGTAAACGTAAACTGCTTTGAAAAAACCTTGAAAAAACCTTGAAGATCATCACCAAGATCAATACAGAGCTCACTAATGAATTTCTCGTTGAAATTTACTTCAGGAATTCCACTGACCTCTTGGAAAACTTTGTTAATTTCAAATAAACTCTAACTGACCTTGAACGTTACAATTGACCAATGACTTGGGTACGTACTTAAACGTAGAATTTTTCGCTGTATCGATTGCAGATGTAAAAACAGGGGTCTCCATTTGAAAAAACAAAGTTGATCTTCAAAAAGCCATGAAGGTCAACTTCAAGGTCAGAATGACGGTCACCATTGAATTCCTCGTTGAAATTTATTTCAGACCCACATAATCTGAATTTTATAATTAAAAAAAAACTAATTTAATAATTACGCATTTTTTATGCATCAATTTTGAACTTATTTGTGAGTCGAAAAAAGGTTCGACCATGTCAGCCAAGACAAGGCTCGTCTTGAGACAAGTAAACGTAGTCTTAGTGAAGACAAGGCTCGACTTGAGGCAAGTAAACGCCGTTTTACCTGTCGTGGCCATAGAAGTGAGACGAAGGCTTATGTCTCGACTCAGTTTTGAGACGCAGCCAGACATCGATGTCTTGAAGACGAACTCAAGACATAACCAAGTCGAACTTAAGTCGAAGCATTTCTACTCGAGTGTGCTTAAATTATGGAACGCTCACAGACAAAACTGGAGTTTCTATTCGAAACAATTTTTAGTTCCAAGGGACTCCAACAAAAAGGAGTAAGTTAAGGGCATGCTCTTCGGTGACCACGTGACCAAACTAGTCCCCGGTTATGAGCATTTATTTTGGTGTTCACTGTATCCACACGGATTAAGATATCGTGTTTAAAATTAGACAGATTGAATAAGAAACACTAAAGAACGTTTGTATACATCAATATGTTTATAATTTTTGAGAAAGTTTATGTATAAATTGATGAAATAGGATATTACCATTCGAGTTATAGCACTTTGCAGATAATGTTTGGTTTGATGCATTTCAGATTTTTTGATTCACGTATATTGAGTACTGACACAAATTTTTGGACTAAATCGTCGAAATCTTTAAAAAAAATTAATATAAGCAATAAGATTTGCACCTTCGTTGCAAATAAAAAATTTAGTATCTGTGCATACGTAATCTATCATTATTTTTGGAGCATTTTTAGCGATTATACAGATTTTACAGATAGCACAAAGGAACGTTTTTATGTATCAAAATGTTTGTAATTACGAAGAAAGTTTTCTAGTAAAATACTACAGGAATAGGAAATAAACGTTTAACGTCGATATAGTAGATGCCTCGATTTAAAAAAAATCGAGGAACATCCAAGTCCAAGTCCCAGCTTGAGAAATGTGCATCTTCAGAAAATAATTAAAATTTTCTAATGGTTATTTATTCTTCTGGATTTTTTTTTACTGGTGTGAAACAATGATAAGATAATAACATAACCAATAAAAATAAAATTTCGCCCAGGGGCGAAAGACAAGGCCAGTCCGACGCTGAGTCCCACTATTTGGTTCACTGTCGACAATACTAATCAGCTGATCAATTCAACGTCAAGAATTATGGAAGATGGTTGGAGAACTCCGACGAGTAAATTTTAGCACATTGCTGGTGTTGCTATGTTTCCAATTTCAAATTTATCTTTTATTTTTAGGACCAAAAAAATGAAAATCATTTTGCACAAAAATTTCATGAACGAACTTAGTCACTTGATCTCGACTTTATCGACGTTCAAAGTTTCTGTTTTTTCCGCTAGAAATCGCTAAAAATGCCCAAAAAATAATGATAGGTTACGTGTGTGCAGATACTCATTCTTTGATTTGCAACGAATGTGCAAATTTTGTAGCTTATATTAATTTTTTCAAGGTTTAGATGATTTAGTATAAAATTGGTTCCAGTGCTCAATATGAGCGAATCAAAAAATCTAGAATGTATCAAACAAAAAATGATCTGCAAAGTGCTATATCTCGAATGGTAACATCCTATTTCATCAATTTATAAATAAACTTTCTTTAACATTACCAATATATTGATGTATACAAACGTTCTTTAGTGCTTTTTATTATATCTGTCAAAGTTTAAACACGATATCTCAATCCGTGTGGACATAGTGAACACCAAAAAAAATGTTCATAGCCGGGGACTAGTTCGGTCACGTTGTCACTGAAGAGCATGCCCTTAATGATACACCTTTTACGTTATAATGCAGATTAAGTGAAATTGTGCTGGGACTTTGAAAACTCTCTTTACATCTTTATATCCTGGACGTTTCCGGAACATTTTACAGTTATCATAGGTAGAATTTACACTAAAGTCCAGAAAAAAACTTATTACTTTCAGGAAGGTCTACAAAATTCATTTTAACCATTTTTTGATGGAGGTAATGGTTTTTATTTTAAATGTGGAAAAAGCCCATAAGAAAATAAAAAATTAAAATTTACAGCTAAACAGTGCAAAAACGGATGAAACTTCGAAGAGCAAAGTTACTCGCCTTAAAAACACCTACCAAATTTCCTCAAAACCGTTTTTTGGTATAACCAATAGTTTGGTCATGAAATTTGTATTTTTTGTTTACAATATCCAAATGAGTAGTCTCTGGCATATGTGCATGAATTGATACAAGATACATTTAATATATAATCGAGTTCCAAGTGATATAGAAAATTTCACATTTTCGATATACTTTAATCGAGTATGAAGTGCGGGACACGTGATGAGAATGTATTCATTAAATCCAAAGGAGCTTCAACAAAGGAAATTCACAACGACCAAACTACAATTGTCAGTGGGGGAAGCACAAGGCCCGAGCGTGACGCGCGATATCCGTCATTTTCTTTTTATATTGTTTACAAAAGTTCAAACAATTATAAACTTAATATTTGTATGTTTTTTGCCGTCATTAGTTTATAGTTTCATTATAATCTCTATTTGAAAATGTTTACGATACATTTATCACGATTCGAGATTTGTATACGCACCCATTTCTTAATGAAATCAGAAAAAGTATTAAGTTATAAAAAAAGTTTAACAATTTTATTATTGCCAATTAGCGCCCAGCCAGCTACCGTCTAGACATTCGATCATAAGATTTTCCCGATCAGAGCCCGGCCAGTCCCCGACCAGAAACATTGTTGTATACGTGTTGCTAACACAGGCTATTTCCACACGGGAACATCTATGTTTTTATTCTAAATTATTATAAATTGAAAAAGCTAGTGCAGTGTTGCTAAAGCTAGTGCATACGGAAGGAAATAATTAATTTAGTAGCATCAATTTTGTAGGTTGTTAGAATGAATAAATAAGATATTGTATTGTGCATTCTACAACAGTTTCGGTAATATCAATCAGCCCGCAGCAGGGTAAGGTTATAGAACCGAAGCTGACGTAAGGAAGGCAGAGACAACTCGTTCTGTATGAATTATCGATGATAGAATAACTATAGTGCGAGTTATTTTTGTATGGAGGGAGGTTATAGAAATAGAAATAACAGTACAGAAGTAATAATAATAGCGCAATATCAATCCATCAGAGCAGTTCCACCAGTTGAAACATTTATTTTATGCAAAAGAATCTGTGGATTCCGATGGTAACAGGACAACAGATGCTTTTGTAAATTATTGTTTTCTGTCAAGATGCTGTTAATCAAACTTCGTTTACAAATCAATACTCTATCTTTTGTATTTTTAAATACATGACTTACACACGTTTACATTATTTTTTAAATCTCTTTCTATATAAGTATTAGTTTTCTCTGAGTATAACAAGTGGTTCATTGGCAAAATATGGAAAAAGGGGAAACATTCGAAAAATACCATTGGATATTGCCTGCTGGGCAATAGAAGGACTGCAAACGGCCATAGTTTGTTAGCTAGGGCGCAGGTAGTACCTGGCAGGGAGTGTGCGGCATGGTCCAGACCAGCCAAGAGAAAGATATGAGAAAAGAAATGCCACATAAATAGATGAGCTGTCGGAGCGCCGGGATTACATATGACAGGACACGAAAGCGCGGAGGCGAGATGATATCTGGTTCGAGGAAGCACGGTGATAAATCTGTGGTCCACTGTCAGGTGGAGAAGGTGGAGAAGCCACGTTGTCCTCGGTATAGGTACCGAGGACTCTGACTTGGCTGCGAGTGACTGTAAGGGCCGGTTTGTTGAGTTCTGCCTTTTGTCTTGTCTTTGTCTCCATCGCGACCCGATCGAGTGAATCAATCAAATTCTTACCAACGATGTAGGTAGGAACTTCCCATTCCCGCATTACCACAACGGCGGAATGCATTGCTATTTCTATTGATCTATCACTGCAAAGGACTTGTCCACGCGTTTAAGGAAATTAAGAGCATCGTTTTCATATATCAAAGCTTTTCCTGTTTCGTTTACGGTCTTCTGTGTGTATGACTGTACTGGTTGCACTGGAGCAAGACCTCACTTTAACTAATGAGAGCGTGGTGAATGTACTAACAAATACTATCGGCGAGAACATTCAAGTCCTCTGGCTTCGACGTTGAAAAAGTAATTGAAATAAATGATAGCTTAATCAAAGAAGGATGATTTTAAAGCTGCAAATGTTGTACTCTATAAGCCGAAAAGTAATATTCCAAAAAAAAAAACGTGTAGCTTACAGATCTGAAAATCTGATGAAAAGTAAGGCAATTTGACAGCTTTTAAAGACAGTGAAGTTTGGAGCATAGTTTTTTTAAAAGAAATTATAGGAAAAATCTGAAAAATTCATGATGGTACTTCAATCATTTCTGGACAAATTGCGGTTGAAAAATTTGCAAAATATAAATAATTATTCGTTTTTTGTAAATATATATGGAACTGAACTATCATCTGTTCTGATGAAGATAATGAAGTGATTTAAATTGGAGGTAGTTAGTTAAACTATCTGTAATCATTTATGATTTGAAAGAAGTATGTGCTTCTTCTCGCCTTCGTGAAAATTGTAATATTTGAAATAATTTTTTATATGGAGAAGCAAGTGCCAGAAACCAGCGTGGTGCCGTTTTTTCAGGAAATCGTTTTCGGGTTTCCTCAGGCACGATCTACCCAACTTGTGCCTCCGAGCCTCACGGCCTTCGTACTTATGCCCTGTGGTGAGGAAAACCGATAACTTTAAATATTGTAATTTTCACGAAGACAACAAAAAGCGCATACTTCTTTCAAATTGTAAATTATTATAGATAGTTCAACTAACTCCAATTTGAATCAATTCACTATCTTCATTAGAACTGATGATAGTTCATATGCATATTTATTTTAAAAAAATGAACAATTATTTATATTTTGCACATTTTCAGCGGTGATTTGTCTAGAAATGTTTAAAATACCACCATGCATTCTTACAGATTTTCCCTATTATTTTCCCAATAAAAAAACTATGCTCCAAAGTTCACTGCTTTTAAAAGCTATCAAATTTCCTAACTTTTTATCCGATTTTCAGATCTGTGAGCTACAACATTTGTGTTCGAATATTACTTTTCGGCTCATTAACGTACAACATTTACATCTTCAAAGTGATCCCTCTTTCATTAAGCTACCATTTTTTCTTCACTTACTTTTTCAACGTCAAACCCAGAGGACTCGAATTTTCTCGCTATTAGTGAAGGGAGTTTCTTGCTGGAGCATCTGCATTCTGCAAACCTAGGGGTCTATGAAAACGCAGATTCATTCAATTTGTTAGGATTTACTCATCTCTTTATATTATAAAAAAGATCTCGCTGTAGATGTGTCAAGAATCGAAACCTATAACCTAACTGTCCGTTCAACCTCTATCTACTCAGTCAACCTCCATTGCTGCCCGTTCAACATCCCTAAGTGTCTACTCATTCTCTAACTACGTTCAGCCTCCCCAACTGCTCTTTCCCCATTTCCCTGGTTTTCTTGTTTTTCATTACGTGTGCTCTTTAAACCCTTACACTTGCCAAGTCCGTACGTTTAAAATTTTAGATTAAAGACCTCCGTGTTGTAAACATACATAAACGTACAAACTATCCGAAAGTTTAGACTCGTTTTGAGTAAAAACAGTTTGGATTACATTCGAAGATTTCTATTTCTTGAAATTAGACTTTGAGATTGAAAAAAAAACATTTTTACAATCTCTTCAATAGGGTGTTCTATTGAGAATGTGCAGAAATGCCGCGCAATTTACTATGATTGGTCTAATCAGCAAAATTAAGCAATATGATTACTTGCAAGTTATTTTCTTGTATGAGAAATTTGAAATAATTTTGTCTTATAATAACTATTGGCGAGAGACACTAAAGTTTAACTGGAGATGCAGGTTTTCAATGCAACTCCAAAGGACACAAAAAGTATCGTTTTATTCCAAGCTTTTATCCGCCAACTACCTTGGACTTTAATTCCAAATTCTTGTTTAAAGTCAAGTTTTAAGTGATTTCACTAACTGAAATCGTTGTTTGCAATAACAATAAAGTACTTTAACGCCCAGTTAATTCAGTCTTAAGTGGATCAATTGAAATGAAATGATAAAGGTTTCAGCTAAACGACTTCTGGCTGATTCCAGATTTATACCAAGGAGTCCACTTTTTTATCAGCAATATTTCTGGTTAAAGGCTAAGAATGCGTTATTTTTTTGACACTATACTCCTAAATCATTCAAGCCGAATTATTATCGTTTCATTTCATCTCCATTCTCCAATAAACTTTGGTTCGCCTTAACAGACTTTAGCTGGTGCTTTAGCTATATACAGAATTGCACGAGTAATTTTACATTTGTATAAAGTTACAAAAAGACTCGAACTGGTGTTTCATACGCAGAGAGAAATTGAACATTAGGCTCGCCGAATGCGGCGCGCTCGTTTCGTGGGCAATCATTCGTGTGTATACCTTCAGACACGCGATAATAATTAGGCATCTGTGCAATGAGGAGGAACGAAGGAGATTACCACAAGTTAAAAATGGTACCAGACTACGAGAGCATCCTGTCCTCAGTTCAACGACGTGTTTATGGATTAAAACATCGTGTCCCACCGGAGCAGCGGCATTTCTTTTGTCGGATTATGAATGTTTCGATGTTATAGCCGGCTCACGGCTTCTTATATTGTCCGCCTCTCTTACAAACGTCCAATCCTTTCAGATCAGTCTTCGCGTCGGCATATCGTTCGTGTTCCTTGGATTGCCACTGAGAGTGAAACTCATGAAAGATAAGAAAAACCATCCTGGTGATAGTTTCGGATGAAAATTAATTCTGAATCAATCCCAATTATTCTGAAATCTGTATACAATCCAATCGGAAGCAATTTGTTTATCTTTTTCAAAATGGACATCAATAGTTCAAGTTCAATTAGACTCACATTTCAATCATTTTCAAAGAATAGGGCTGATACACGTTTTTTAGAGACGAACAATGTGCAATCAATAGTTGATTATTGAAAATTATGGAAATTTGGGTTCCAATTTAACTTGGTATTTATGTACCGATTAAAGAGGTTTGGATCGGATAAAAATTTCGAAATGACTCAAATTTGTTCAGAATAAATTCGTATCCGTAATGCTTGCCAGGCTTCTGCAGAATCCATTTTCTAGAAATGATATTCAATTGCATGCTTTGTGTCTACCCCAACCCCTTTCTGCTTTAAAAATTAATAATATGAGCTTCAGTTTGTAGAAACCAAATTCGCGCGATTATATTGTGTAAAATAGACCATTTGGGGAGAAAGCGCCCACTCTTACTAAGAGTAAGGGTGGCCTGGGGCGTCCCTGAGAGCCCCCCCCCCCCTCCACAGATTATATTGTAACACTGAAGTAGTATTTTTTATTTCAATAATATGACAGTAATCCGCCTTTTGTATAATTTCAAATCTGATTTTTCCTTGATTCACATTGCATTCACTTAACTGAACTTCAATTTCCCGAAAAAAACCGCGTCGACTACATGGCGCCCTTATTCTTTAAGCCGGCCCTTGCATCAGTACATTTCCAGTACGGGCGCGTCATGCACACCGTCCATAGTCATTCTGTTGCATTTACGTTACGACAGAGTTGAGTGAGTAGTTTACCGTGTATACAGTGTTCTAGTCAAGTGGTCGGCACGCTCTTGCCCAGGAAAGGGTAGCCTGTCCTGGCTGTCCTACGACCTACTTTCAGGGAAATACCTGCGAGCTTGGGCAGACCACCCCTTTCCTTAGGGGTCCTTTGTTAGAAAATGGAAAAAAATTCGTAATTTTACAATCAGTGACTTAAAAGTAATATATTTGGAATGTGTGTATTTTTCCGATTCCAAAGACATGTAATTTTTCTATAAAGGTAGAAAATTTGAGAAGTATTTAGTATTAAATTGAGTGTAAAGCTGATGTTTCTTGATATTAAACTCCTTCAAGTTTTTAACTTTTCTAGGCAAGTAATATATCATTGGAATCGGAAAAAGTCGTCGATACTGATAATGCTATTTTCAAATCGCTAGTTGAAAAATTAAAAGTTTGAAAATTTCCTTACTTTGACATGCCTGTGGACAAAAGACCCTTGCTGGAGTAAGCTCACTCACAATAAGGCACATGAATGGACCGAAAAGTAGGCGATGACATAAGGAGCGCGAGCTACCTGGGATCCTTTCCCTTCCAGTGGGACCATTACCCCTAACACCTGTCTTGACGCGCTTAATCGCGGGGATTGCCGGATCGCAGAGTCTATTGTCGTTAATGACACTAAATAGCCTCAGATTACCGTTCCAACTGATTCACTTAAAATTTAAAAATAACTGATACAAACTACTTGGAAGTCACTTTTTGGGAACCTACGGGCTTTTACGAGTCCAGGGGTATGTCATTTCTCATTAACAGACAAAAATTAAATATCAACATTCCCTCATTCAATCGTGAAAATATGTAGATTCCGAGTATTTCTATTTTCAGAGAGAAATTTCGATAAGGTTATTTTGTGAAGCTAGAAAGAGCAGTTTCGCAGACGAAGAGTAGATAGATATCATCCCCTCCCTTTCTATATGATAAGGGCAGTAGAGTGTAAGCTTTCATCGTGGAACCGTCGCAGCAGGTCCTTGGCTCCAGATTCATTCCTTGTCTGGCAGCTACGGCTGCAACTTGTGTTTCATATAATAAACTATCTGACCAGGTCTACGAATTCACACAAATTGGTGATCCATGCCAGGATACTTTGGATTGATACGTCATTTTCAAAAAAGTATCAATAAGAACCTTTTTTTTTAAAAGGAATTAAAATCAGGAAAACGCGTACTGGGCTGAACTACTATCGGCGAGAAAACTATAGGCATCTGCCTTTGAAGCTTAACAACTGAGTCAAAAAAAATGCTAGCGCAACAAAAAAACAGTCATTTAAAAGCTGAAAGTGTTCTACGTTAATGAGCTTGAAGACGTTTATATAAAAAAAATGTTGTGCTTAACAGACTGAAAAATGTAAAAGAAAGTAAGGATTTTTGGGTACATTTAAGAACAGTCAAGTTTAGAGCATTATTTCTTATATAAGGGGCGATGGAAACAATTTGAAAAAATTCATGAATATGAGGAAATCTGTTGTGAACCAGTTGCAGTTGAGAAATCTAAAAAATAATAAAACTGGTTGCTTGAAAGTACAAAAAGGTGCAACTATATTATCTACAGTTCTACTACAGATATTAAAGCGATTTAAACTGCAAACTATAATGGATAGGCTCTGTATTTATTTTCAATCACACGGAAGGACGTGTTAGTCTTCTGTTTTGTGAAAATCGCGATATTTTTAGACACTGTTTTGTTGGAAAACAAGTGACAGAAAGTAGGAGGGGTCCTTTTTTGTTTTAACTGCCGACCGCTGGTGCGATTTTTCGGCCCCTAGTTCTGAATGCTTGGATGGCACCTGGCCACGGGTCAAAGAAAGGGACCAGCGGTCGGCAGTAAAAATAACGAGCCCCCTGCTTTCTTTCACTTGTTTTCCAACAAAAATATGTCTAAAAATATCGCGATTTTCACAAAAAATAAGACTAACACATCCTTAAGGGCGATTGAAAATAAACACAAAGCCTATGCATTACAGTTTGCAGTTTGAATCGTTTTAATATCTGTATTAGAACTGAAAATAATATAGTTGCACATTTTTGTACTTTTAAGCAACAATTTTTATTATTTTTTGAATTTCTCAACTGCAACTGGTTCACAACATTTTTCCTCATACTCATGATTTTTTTCAAATTTTTTCCATAAGAAATAATAAGAAATAATAATATAAGAAATGATGCTCTAAACTTGACTTTTCTTAAATGTACACAAAAATCCTTACTTTTTTTACATTTTTCAGTCTGCTAAGCACAACAATTTTTTTGCACAAACGTCTTCAAGTTCATTAACGTAGAACACTTTCAACTTTTAAATGACTGTTTTTTGTTGCGATAGCATTTTTGTTGACTGAGTTGTTAAGCTTCAAAGGCAGATGCCTATAGTTTTCTCGCCGATAGTAAGTAGGCTCACAGTGATTCCTTGTCTAGAAAATTAGACTAAAAGGCGAGACGTCAGCCAACTAAGTTGGAACCGTTGGAATTGCAGAATTTGCGGAATCTAAAACCCACGACTGACCAGAACGAGTAGATCCACTAAAGCAGACACCAACAATCTTCACGGGAAATCGCAAGTGAGTAAAAAGAAGAGGAGAAAAAATCTGTTTTGAGAAAAAGGAGTGTTCTGTAACGACTCTCTAAAACCTCGTGAGGCTAGTCGACTACGCGAGACTAGACCTTTTGTTAAAAAAACGTTCATCGATTCATTCATAATATTTGGCGAAAGTTGTATCACTTTCGTTTCAACTAGTGAATTTAAATTAGAAAATAGTCACTGGCTATAGGGTTGACTTCGCCACGGACTATAAGCGTACGTGAGTATTTCATTGTAACGAACGATACAGAGAATAGATAACGCGGCGCCACATACCACCCGACATCCGTTAACATAAGTAGGAAACTCAAAATTGGGTGCACTACTAACACACAATAATAAGAAGAAAGAAGCCATGGTAGACGGAATTAAAAAAAATCCATCTTCACAGACGGAAAATACCCCCCTAGTAGCTACAAATGCAGATATAATTGGCATGCTACAAAAATTATCAGACCGGATGTTAAACACGGAAATCACGATAAATACTCGTAAAGAAGAAATTCACTCTTTAGCAAAGCATTTGGATTTGGTTACTTCGGACGAAAGCGAAAGAGGGAACGATGATGAATCTCGAGCAGGTAACGATGATGCATTGCATGTAGAATCTGAACCAATTGATCCTAGGATTTTACAAAGGTTGTCGAACGAAAGAGTAACAACTTCCACTTGAGTCAACCCTACAAGAGAAACTATCCCTGCGAGAGACGAAGTTAAATTAATAAAAAAATGCAACGGTCAAGACGTTATGGGAGTGGAATCCAGGGGTTTTATTAGACTGGATCATCGCAGAAAAAATTGAAGGAGAAGCGGAAAATCTATTCGTTTCTTATCAATTTAGGGTTATAATGATTTTTTCAAAGCTCTTAGAACTAGTTTTGGAACTACCGGATTATTAGTAACTCATTGCACAAGACTCTCACAAGTAATTCAAGGAGCTGGGGAAAGTACGCAGAATTTCAATGCACGATTCAACCAAAGAATGCACGAACTTTTGTTTGCTGTCCGGTCGAAAAATCCCTTAACACATGAAAGAGAAATTTGCATAAGAAATGAAGGGCAAACAGTTCTCGAAAAATACATCATGAATTTAAGAGAAGAATTTTCAGACCGTGTTTCAAGCAAATATCCCAGCGCTGTTAGAGAAGCACAACAAATGGCAATCGAATCCGAAATCTACTTAACGGAAAGAAGTAAAATTCGCCAATCGAAGAACACGAATAAGTCTCAAGTACCAATTCGCACAACTATCAATAAATCTCCTTTTAAAACCTTAAACTCCCAATTAAATAAACAAAAATACCCTTCATTAAACAATCCTCTAAATCACAGCATAACTTTGCAGCAGAAAATCCAGTTATTTTGCAGTCACTGCAAAATGCCTGGACACACCGAAACTCAATTTTTCTCCAAACAGAAAAATTTTCACACGAAAGGATCGGCAAGTCGACCTCCGAATCGTGTGAATTATCTCCAAGAAGAAACGGAAGAAAAAAGATATCAAAGAAACGGAAATGGAATTGGAGACAGAGTATCAGCAATATCTGGAAGATTATATTCTATCAGAGGACAATCACACAGAACAAAAAAACCTGTATAACTATTGGTTGATAGAGGCGCATCGATAAATCTAATAAAATAAAATTGCATTAACAAATATCGCCAGAGAATTTTAATGAACAAAGAGTTTTTAATGGGAAATGATAAGCACCGGAAAAACGAGGTCACCAAGTTTAAGTTTCAAGGGAAAGAACATAGCTTTGTAATTGTATCAGAAAATTTCCCCATACCCGAGGAAGGCATCATCAGAACACCATTTCTGTACTCTTATCAATTCAACTTGTCAAACAGCTCCCTCCAGCTCGATTATTAGGTCTATCCCTTGGAGTACGACGGTATCCTTACCCCCAAAAACACCATAAAAATGATAAGCATGAAAATAAACAAAAATCAGGGGCAGATTCTCATAGAAGATAATCCCTACATTCCAAATTCCATTTACCGTATTGTTGACTCACAGGTTATGATTCCCGTAAGTAACGAAACCGAATCAGACTTGAGATTAAGTGATGAAGAGATAAAGTACAAGTATATCAATGTCGCCCAAGAACGAGAGGAGCGTGTAACTTACGTTACGCACAATGAATTAAATGCTAGAATACAGAATACAGAATACAGATTCAAAAGATAGCCATCTCTTATTACGACATTTTCTCACTGCAAGGAGATCCCCTGTCCTGAACAAGTCTCGCATCACATAAAATCATCCTGAAAGACGAAGCAAATATTAATATACGTCAACCACGACATCCGGAATGCCACAAAAAAGAAATCTCAAATCAGGTAAATGAAATGTTGACTAAGAGAATAATAGAAGCCTAGGACTCACCATTTAATTCACCCCTTTGGGTAGTTCCTAAAAAACGCGACACGTCGGGAAAATCTGCATGGAGGCTTGTAATCGATTTCAGGAAGTTAAATGAAAAAACAGATCAAGATGTCTACCAACTTCCTCTAATCGAGGAAATTCTGGACCACCTTGGAAAAGCAAAATTCTTTTCAGCCTTTGCTTTGAGTTCAGGATTTCATCAAATTCCCATGGACAAAAACTCGAAAAAATATAAATTTTCTGCACATGAAGGACATTTTCACTATAATCGCATGCCTTTCGGACTTAAAAATGTTTCAGCATCATTTCAAAAAATGATGGACACAGCATTAAGAGGACTGTTAGGAAAAATATGCTTTGCTTATTTGGACCGGAATTAGAATATCTGGGACACGTGATCACGGAAAACGCAGTGAAACTAAACCCATATAAATTATCTGCCTTTAACTGGACGCCATCTTGCGAAACAAGTTTTAAAATGTTGAAGATGCTCTTTGCTTTGCACCGGTATTAAGATATCCCGACTTCAAGGACACATTTACTTTGATCACCGATGCAAGTAATGTTGGACTGGGGGCAATTGTATCGCAACAGGGACACCCAGTTTTTTACATCTCAAGAACTTTAAATAAACCTGAGCTAAATTTCACCGCTACCGAAAAGGAAACATTAGCAATTGTCTGGGCAGTTAAGCGGCTTCGTCAATATCTTCTCGGACGTCAATTCATAATATAAACGGACCATCAAGTTTTGAAATGGCTTTTTAACGTAAAGGACCCTTCATCCAGGTTAATGAGGTGGTGATTTCATATGGAAGCATACACATACAAGGTCGTGTATAAAAAGGGACGGAAAATACGGAAGATGACGCGCTTTCGAGAATGCACCCCACCCAAGATCAAAATCTCTTAGAACAATCGGAAGAGAATGCCATCATCAACCAAGTAGATGAATCTCAAGAAGTTGACGAGATTGATACACCATCCATATCAGGCGAAGATAATAAATCAATTTCTGAAAGATTGCGAGATCATGAACCGACGGATGAAAAGAAAATTCAAAACGATTATGCAAACTGGAAAAAGAACTGCCTGCCTAGTAAATTAAAAATAAAACCTGTCGCCAACGGAAAAAATTGGATTAAAATTAGCAAACAAAACATTTTCTCGTTGCTAAGAATTCAGTTACCCGACTATAACGAAGGAAAATGGGTCAAACTCCTCTACATAAAAATTAAAGATTTCACCAGAAATAAAACCTGGAACATAATTAAATTTCATAATGAGGAACTCTTTATAAAAATCACGGAACGTGTACGCATCGGACATGTTTTGAATTTAATATTACAGACAAAATTCACAGAATCTACATTTTTCCTGTGCGAACGATCTGATACAAAATTGAGTGAAGAAGAGAAACAAAACCTGTTGAGGAAATCACACGGAAACGTGGCCACTGGTCACTTTGGAGAAAATAAAACAATCAAGAGACTACGCGAATAAGCATCATGGGAAAATATGGAGAAAAACGTAATCGAATTCGTTAAAAAATGTCAAGCATACCAAAGTGAAAAACTAACCCGAATTCGCTCCAAAGTTGAAGCACTCATTCCGAAAATGCCGGCGCAGCCGAATGAGAAGATCGCGATGGACATAGTTGGTCTATTGCCGGAAATAACAAGCGGAAACAAATATATTCTATCCATCCAAGATGTGCTCACGAAATACATAATTCTTATAGCACTGTGGGAAACGATGGACGAAAGCATATTAACAAATCTACTAGATCATTACATTTACATATTTTCCTCTCCAAAGAACATCTTAACTGATCAGGGCGCTAACTTTGTATCGGAATTTGTTCAAAAATTTGAAAATCTTTTTAGAATCAAGCACATCAAAACAACTGCTTTCCATCCACAAAGCAATGGAGCCCTCGAGAGAACCCGTGGAACAATTAAATATTTATTAAAAACATACATGGCCGATAACGAGACGGAATGGGACCAAAATTTGAATTTAATATGCTTAGCATTTAATACCTCAGTTCATGAGAATACAGGTTTAACACCGTTTGAAATGACATTTGGAAGAAAAGCCAATTTACCTTCAGCCTTAGCAACAAGTACGTCGTTAACCCATCAAGAATTGTTAGACATTTGGCAAAAGGGACATAAAGAATATTTGGAAAAGGGAAGGACTGCCATTCAAAAAACACAGGAACGATTAAAAAGGCAGCAATATGCAAAAAAAATCATAAGTAATCCTCTTTTCGAACCAGGAGATTTAGTACTACTGCATAATGATAGCAAAAGAACAAAATTAGAAAGTGAATGGCTCGGACCTTACACCATATGCAAACGCGTCCGTTCCTCTGATTATGAAATTGTACACAATAATCAGCATTACACTGTACACGCCAATAGGTTGAAGCCCTTCTACCAATAGCTTCATCGATTCATTTTATGTTTCTGTTTTAGAATGAATTTTACTTGGATACTGCTATCATTTCTCTCGATCACATCTGCTAACGTGACCCTCACTTTACTCGATGGATCTACTATATTCGCCGAGGACCTTGGTACAGCAAAAATCTATCACACTACATGGAGATTCAATTTGTCCGTCGACACACACGGCATTAACAAAAGATACGAACAACTTAGTCTCTTGTATAGGGGGCATTATTCCTCAACTGCCCCAACTCAAAAAGTCATGTCTTTCGATTGTCTCTAAATTCTGGGAATATGTTCGCCTACCCAACAGTAGTTAATCCACAAACTTATAGAACAGGATTACCAACCCTCCCCAAGTGAGGGGGGGGGGGTTGAATTTTCAACCTCAATGCCTGCAGGGATAGTTTCAAACGCCTGTAACTTCCTTTCTAATTACGCGATTTAAAATTTTTATGAGGGTTTTGGAAAGTGCTTTTTACACGCTTTCA
>NC_046663.1:115787696-115792501 GCF_010883055.1 Belonocnema kinseyi
AATAGTTTTTCGCAGAGTCGTTCAAGAAAGATGTCGGTTTCTGCTACCTCGGTCATTATATTACTTCTGTCCGTTTGTTGCCAAACTTGATATCTTAATTCGCTGACGCAGTTCTCATCTAAAATTACAGTCAAATGTTCTTTTAGGACTTGAATGCCAGGACAATTTTCACATTCACTAAAATAACAAGCAGGAGTTGGATTACTGCACATTATTACTTTTAAACAGTCATGGTAGTCAGTCAATTCTATACTGGAGTCGACAGTTCGATGCTTAATATCAATAGCATCTAACATCAGATGCACATTTTCGTGATATATATGCACGCAAACCGTATGTGTGCCACTCCCTCCAGCCAAAACACAATGTCGTGGTCTGAGTTGTGCAAACTTCGAATGCGAGCGCGAGGACTCCCTCTACAACCGGCTCTGTAACTCAATGAATTTCAATTTGTCCATTTTCTTATTAGACATTTTTCATAGTAAAAAAGTCAAGCTTTCTTTTGAGACTATTTAAAAAAAATCGTAGATGCCTAAATTGCGAAAGAAGTTAAATAAACAATTGATTTATTGAAAAAATTGTTTAAACCATTTTTTTTGTTATAAATAATAAAATAGGATGAAAGCGTGTAAAAAGGACTTTCCAAACCCTCATAAAAATTTTAAATTGCGTAATTAGAAAGGAAATTACAGGCGTTTGAAACTACCCCTGCAGGCATTGAGGTTGAAAATTCAACCCCCCCTCACTTGGGGAGGGTTGGTAATCCTGGTCTATAAGTTTGTGGATTAACTACTGTTGGGTAGGCGAATATATTCCCAGAATTTAGAGACAATCGAAAAACATGACTTTTTGAGTTGGGGCAGTTGAGGAATAATGCCGCATAGATCCGTCTTCGAACGATGTAATCAATGTTTAGAACAATTTGAACTGGAAAATTTAAAATCCCGAATTAAAAGATTAAATATTCGAAGATTGTTGATCAATCAGTTATTAGGAAAGAATTGGTATAAAAGGGGAGCTTTTAATTTTATTGGAAGCATATCCAAGACACTTTTCGGTACACTATCCGAAAGTGATTTAGATTATATCAACCACGAACTTGATCAACTGTATTCCCAAAACAAAATGTTAAAAATGTCATTACAAAATCAAACTAAAGTAATTAGGACTATTTTAAATTCAGCCGCACATAATGTAAATTCCTTGTTTACAAAAAATAAAAACATTATAGATAATTATAACAAGCTAGCCAATAAGATTAATGAAAATACCGAAAACATAGTAATGGCTAATCAGATCACAATCATGATCGTTGTTATATCAGAATTAAGTGAAGACATATCGTTATTAATCGATGCAATAAATGACGGTTAACACGGAATATTACATCCCCAAATTTTACTTCCGACTACACTTATAGAGGGATTTAAACAATTTAAAGAAGTAAACAATGAAAAGCATGGCATTCAGTTAGTAGAGGAAAATTATCAATACTTGATTGATATTGCCGTTATAACTGTTTTATTGATAAATAGTAAATTTGTTTACTCAATTGAAATGCCGATTTTAGAAAAAGAAATCCACAAAATAAATCACTTAATTCCGATACCACTACGAAAGGGGGATAATTTTACCACCGTAATCCCAAATGAAAATTATGCAATGATCAACGTCCAAAAAACTCTTTACATCCCTACGACAGAAAGCAATCTTAGTTACTGTAATTTACTTGGAATTACAAAAATTTGTAAAAGAAAGAATCCTAGCTATCTCCTAACAGAAACTAAATCCTGCGAAACGCAACTGATAAAAGACAGCGTTAAAATTATAAATAACAAAATATATGAGATAAATGTAATGATTATTGATCAAACGTTATTTTACATTTAACAAAACGAGCAGGGTGTCATTATGATTCCAAACAAGGAGGACACCATACAAATTTACTGCGAAAATTCAAATTATGAAAAGTCAATAACAGGACTAACTTCAATTAAAGTTCTAGATAACTGCATTATACATACCGAATACACTATTGTAAAAGTAAGCAAAACAAAAGTAAAAACGCCGAATTTTTCATACCGAAAAAACGTTACAATTCCATTCTCGGAATCCGATTTAAATCTTGTAAGAAATGAATTCCTATCCTTGAAAGGACAAATAAATGAACAGGAATTAAAATCAGCCAGAAAATCTTTAGATGAGATAGAAAATGTGTTGAGTAAAGTACAGAGTATTAGAAGATCTCATTCTTGGAAAGAACAGGCAACAAACATTCTTTCTTATTCAGGCTATAGTTCATTAATCCTTATCTCAGTATTTGAAATTTATAAATGCGGAGTTTACGAATTAATTTAGAAATGTCTTCGTAGCCTCTGCATTAATTTTTGTTGTACGACCAATAAGATGAACAAAGAAATAATACCACAAGTTGTCGCCTACGTACCAGCGAGCGCTTCTACGATTGACTTAGAGAGTAAGTTAGATAATAAACTTATTAAGTTTAGAAGGAAGTCAGCTATGAACGTGCAAAGAATTTCGGGAGAAATTCACTCTAACAGGGGAGGTGTGAAGCTAGAAAGAATAGGTCAAAATGTTTTAGCTTTGTAAGCGCATTCTTATAAAAGATAGCAGCTTCGCAGGCGAAGAGTAGATAGATATCATCCCCTCCCTTTCTATATGATAAGGGGAGTAGAGTGTAAGCTTTCATCATGGGATCGTCACAGCAGGGCCTCGGCTCCAGATTCATTCCTTGTCTGACAGCTACGGCTGCAACTTGTGTTTCATTTAATAAACTATCTGACCAGGTCTACGAATCTATGCCAGGACAAAATTAATGTGGCTTTTTATTCAGACCGTCACAATTGTCGATATGCAGAAATTATTAAACAATAGAAAATTCTAGAAAACCTTATCTTTTCAAAGATTTCTTTAGATCTGAAGGTATTTATTTATGACTACGTTATTCATACTGTTAAATCCAAATTTCTGACTAAACATAGAAATTCTCCGAATCTACATATTTTGACGATTGAATGAGTGAATGTTGATATTTAATTTTTGTCTGCTTATGAGAAAGGAAATACGCCTGGACTCGTGAAAGCGCATAGATTCCCAAAAAAAGACATCCAAATAGTTTGCATCAGTTATTTTTAAATTTGAAGTGAATAAGTTGGAACGGTAATCGGAGGTGATTTAGGGTCATTAGCGAAAATAGACCCTGCGCTCCGGCAATCCCGGCAACTAAGCGCGCCGAGACAGGGGTGAGGGGTAAGGGTCCCACTGAAAGGAGAAGGATTGCAGGTAGCTCGCGCTCCTTTGGAGTGCACCCCGAAAAGTAGTAGAAAAAAATAAAGTCGGGTGGAGCCTGACCATACCTGAAAATTAAGCAAAAAGTTTGCCGACCACTCTTCTAGTCAGTGAAAAAGAGATAAGCACTTTTGTTTGAATAAATCGAGTGGAATCGTTAATAAATCTGGCTGGCCTTCAATAACCTGCTAAAGCCTTATTTTTATTTCGACGTCCATTACGCAGAAGATATTTTAAATTTTAAAGATACATTCAATAGATTTAAAATTCGTTATGTTACTACGAATCTTATTTTCGTGATATATATATATATATATAATTAAAAATTTGTCATAAGGACAACCGCAGGATTTCGCCACGAGCGGATGCTAATCTGGAAAATTGCACTCACTCCCAGCGAAATCGCGGTAAAATTTCAGCCACAACCACGTCTCACGACCGTGGGATAGGTGATTACAGTCTGTAAAGGAATCAATACGACGATGCAGCAAAAGCCTTGTGCACCCTAAAAACACGGAGCGACCCAAGGACAACCGCCTTCTGCATTTTTTCCACAAGTGTTCTAGCATATTGTTGACACGCAGGGATGCGTTTTAGGCCATTAGAAAGTGAAAGCTTGGCACCTCCAAGAGCGCCGATGATAAGGACGGTTTGTTTAACAGAATATTCCGGGTACAATCGTTGCAACTCCCTTATAAGGTCTCGATACCTCTCTTTCTTTACATTCTCCTTGGTTATGATGTTTTGTCAGCTGGTGCCGAAAATTCGATAATGAACGTGGTTCGCTTCTCGAAGTCAAGAAGAAGAATGGTAATAAAGCACTGTCAGTGCCGCATTGTGCCGTGGAATGTAGGTCGTTCCCGCGTGAGTTGGACAACTAGATAGTATGTGAGCTAAATGCTCGGGGTTTGCATAGCACGCCCTGCAGCTATCATCGGGAATGTCTTGGCTTAAAATGTGGCGACGGTATGTTAAGGTGGAAATGACACCGTCTAGGCATGCAAAAATGAAACCCTCCGTACCAGACTTCAATCCGGGCGATTTAAGGAAAGCAAACGTTAGCTCACAAGACATTGACTGATCCTTCACATTTCTGTGGAAGATACCATGCATCCTCTTATCGAGGAACTGTTCACTAAAGTTTTTCTCTTGTGCTTTCTTAATTCGGGCTTTCAGGAGTGAGTACTCTAGATAGATAAGATTTGATGCATTTTTCTCACCCCTAATACTGAAGTCAAGTCCGATTGTTTCAGCAGCCTTCTCCGCTGCTTTGTACAGAAGCGCTCCTTTGCCCACTTCTTCGTGATTCCTGACCATTTTAAGAAGAGAGTCTCTTCCATTTGCAACTCTATGTGCTGTACACAGAATAATCCTGTTGTGAAGACATTCAAGACTCAAGACTCAATATTCCGCGACCCCCTTGACGGCGTGAGATGTACAGTCGCGGAACGGAAGACTTAAGATGCATGCTTTTGTTCATGTGTATAACCTTTCTT
>NC_046663.1:115792601-115833340 GCF_010883055.1 Belonocnema kinseyi
TGTCGGATGAGACGATTGTATCTGCTTCGGAGAGTATCCTTTATAGATGTCACATCCTGAATGCGGCTCTGTGGCACGCCCAGGTATGTATAAGTCTCTCCAACGCAAAGGTGTCGTTTGGCGCTTCTATTAACGAGCTCAGGATCTTCAGGGATGCCATTAAGTTTTTCTCGCTTCAAATAAACCTTGGCGCATTTGTCTAACCCAAATTCTATTCCAATTTCCTTAGTATATCGTTCGAAAATCCCCAGAGCTAGATGCAGTTGCTCTTTGTTTTTAGCATAGATCTTAAGATCGTCCATGTAAAATACATGAGTGACCTTGTACTTTCGAGCTGCAGGTTTGCCGCACAAGTATCCGTTGGAATGACGAAGTGCTAGAGATAGTGGCAATAATGTAAGGCAAAAGAGGAGTGAACTCATGGTGTCGCTCTGAAAGACACCTCTCTGAAAGGTGACCTTGTTATTTGTCACACGTTTTTTTCCAGATGAGATAGTAAATCTGGTTTTCCAAAGCGGCATCAATCTCTCTGTGCACCCAACTATTTGCGGATGAACCTTTAAGATTTCCAAAAGACAGATGATAAGTCTATGGGAGGTCAAACCAAAAGCTTTCCGATAATCAATCCAGGCCATCGACAGTTTGCAGTTTGAATCGCTGTAATATCTGTATTAGAACTGAAGATAATATAGTTGCACATTTTTGTACTTTTAAGCAACAATTTTTGTTATTGTTTGAATTTCTCAACTGCAACTGGTTCACAACAGTTTTCCTCATATTCATGAATTTTTTCAAATTTTTCCCATCGCCCCTTGTATAAGAAATAATGCTCTAAACTTGACTGTTCCTAAATGTACCCGAAAATCCTTACTTTTTTTACATTTTTCAATCTGGTAAGCCTAAAATTTTTTCACATAAGCGTCTTCAAGCTCATTTACGTAGAACACCTTCAGCTTTTATATGACAGTTTTTTTGTTGCGCTAGTATTTTTTTTTGACTGAGTTGTTAAGCTTCAAATGCAGATACCTATAGTTAGGGTTAAAAGCTACTCTGAATTATAGTGTGAATTTTCACTCTTTTGAAAAGTGAAGATTCACTCTACTTGAACAGGCTCACTTATGACTATGCTGATGTGTGAAATCTCAATCCAACAGAGTGAAATTTCTCTCCGGGAAATCTAGAGAGCAGGGTACGAAAAAAGATAAATAGACAACAATTGTATACGCAAAAAAGATCTACTAATTTTTTATTAATTACTTTTCGATAGGACACAAGGTACGAAAAAACATTAATACAAAAATTTTTTCATCGCAAAAAAACCTCAAAATTTGCTATAATTTATTTTTTGGTACGATGCGTATTTTAGGTTTAAATCGTAAAAAATAACATTGAGAATAAACAAAATAATTTTTTTAGAAAACGGCACAAGACACAATTAAATATTAATTAATGAATTTGTTTTTTATAGGATGAGCACTGTTTTTATTATAAAAACAAGACAATAAAAACATATTTGTTTCAATATCAATGCAAAAATTAACTTCAACGCCTAAATTACTTTAAAATAAGGAACGAGCGAGACATAATTACATTATATGCTGTACACTGAATGAAATAATTCGACGATACACGCATAATTCTGGTTATTCCAACCATAATGTATTGCTCGCTCAGCTAGAGTGATACACGGTAAAAAAAATTAAGCTGTGACAGGGATATTAATCCTTATTATAGCCAAACATTTAGCTGAAAACGAACGAAGGAATTTAGAAAGATCCCTGGATCAGCGAAAATGAATATCCTTGACCATTTTCCATATACCAGGGATATCGTATAGTCAAACCCCTAATAAGTATAGCTATAATCGGGATATTAAGAATAGGTGTCTGAAGCAATTATTGGAAGAGCGCCGGTGCATTATGGGAGCAGCGAAATAAAATGGCGACGATCTAATCGGGAGCAGTGACAGTTGAGATTTACTTTGGACAATTAAACGCTTTTTACCACTTAAAATGTGCGCGATTGTTAATATTAAATGGAGTTTATGATGCAGTAATAATAATTTACATTTGTTTCGATTGTAGGCAATAACTATATTGAAATATAAAGAAACGCGAGAAAAACAACAAACTTGACCTCCAAATGCATTACACGGATTTCAAGGAAATTCATTTTCGCGATACCAGGCGAAAAATTAGCTACTGTAAGTTAATATATTTCTATAACAACTAAATTTTTTTCTAATCTGAAGATAATACAATTATACATAATCTGTCGAAAATAATAAACTTTCGAACTTAGAAATTCTTTCTGAATTCCTGATTTACGAGAACAATTTACATAAAGTAACTAAATGTGTAACTCTTCTAACTAAACTTTTTACCTAATCTAAACGTACATTTTCTTTGAGTTTAATATATTCTCTATTCACCCGTTCGCCTCAAGAATTTTTTTTCCGTGTACGGTTTGCGTATATTAACCATACCATAATTACTGAAGCAATATTACTGCTTCAGTCATATGTTCTAATAGATATTTCTAAATATAAGATTGTTGTAGTAGAACGAATTTGTATGGCTGCGTCAGACAGAATTTTGTTGGGGCAAATCAACCATACGCACGGCTCTCGGCTGCACCTCCCATTGAGGAGATCTAAGCATACCGTTCGGATAGTCTACTGCTATGCATGCCTGATATAAAGTGCTAACGAGGATGCATCCTCCATAATGTAGTGGAGTTAAAATTAATTTAAAAATTTGATTTTTTTGTACTTTCGTTAGTATTATTCATATAAAACTATAATTTCGTTGAAAAGTATTTTTCAAAGATACACGCAAAAAAATAAAAATCGTCTTTGTTTTATATTGCGTTGAACTATTCAACGAAATGTGTTACAAAGTTCTATAAAATTTAAAGGCCGGGGTGACGTAACCTCGATTGAAAGACATGGTATACGAAAAACGTCAAATAGTTCTATAAAATCTAACATTCTCGCTAAAATACAGTATATATCGAAGAAGTTTTGAAAAAAATTTGTCGCCAAAAAAAATGAATCTTTTGTATTATTATATTATTGCTTTATACTTTAATATTTATTCACATGTTCGAGTACACAAATATTTGGTATTACACAATCACGACAATATTTATAATCGCACGCTATGCAAATTTTTATTTGCCGCGGATTCGAACCCTATATGTTTCGCATTCCTGACGCCTAAAGCCTCGCGTCTAGCCTCGCTTCAAGTATAAAGAAAAAATCTAAAATATAACCTACAGCTGTGCAGGACCACCTAAAAATTTTTGTGAACCATTCTATAAAAATGTTGCTAAGCTTATAATAATATATTTATAATATAATATTTTTAGAAATATTACAAAGCATCATCGGATATTATATGTAATCAAACAAGATTTTAACTAAATTCAAAAATATTTCAAGATATTTTAAAAGATTTTAAAGAAATAATTATATATCATTTAAGAAATGGAATCGATTTTAAATGATTTCTCATTTAAATTCATTTAAATTCTACTGACATTCCTTAAAAATTCTTCAAAATTACTTGAAATCTCGTAAATTCATTTAAAATATCTTGAACTCTTTTAAATCTTTTGAAATCTTCTGAAATTCAATTATAAATTTCAAAAAATTTGTAATCAAATAACTCCCTTTAAATCCCTTGAAATTCCTGAAATTCTGTTTAAATACTTTAAAATATTTTTAAATTACGTGAAGATCGTTACACTTTTTTGAATTTTTTTTATCATTTAAAATGCTTTGTAATATTTTTAATTCCTTGAATTCATTGAAATGCCACAAAATCTCTTAAAATCTCTTGAACTCATAAAAAGTACTGTAAAGTCTTTGAAATCTCTTGAAAAATCTTTTACTGTTTGGAATTCTTTAAAATTATCTGAACTATTTTGGAATTCATTTACAAACTTTAATCTTTTTCAATTTAAAAGAACTTTTAAATCCCGTTGAACTATTTTGAAATTCATTAAAATTATTTTAAACGCTTGAAAATATTTTGTATTTACATAATAATACATAAACTTCGTTTAAATTTCTTGAAATTTTTAAAAATTACTCAAAATTTTTTTTAAGATTTAAAAACTAGGGGAGCGCAAAAGGAAATTGAGGAATATGTTACAATATTTGTGAAGATTTAAGGATATTTCGGAATATTTTGGAATATCAAAAATATTTAAGATTATAAAGAATATCAAGAATACCAAGAATATCCGGGAATATTGAAAGAATACGTGTATGGGAATATTTACTGAATAAATCAGGAATGTTGGAGTGATCGACCCCTCGTCCTATCGAATTGAATTGGTTTAAATGATATCACATTTTGAAGAAACAATTTTTACATTCTCATCAGAGAAGGTATTAGATTTGTGTAAAATTTGACCCCCCCCCCCCCCCCCCCCCCCCCCCCCCGTTTTTGCGAAATGTCCACGTTTTGAGACCCCCTGAATCCGAAAAACAGGTTTTTACGAATGTGTCTGTTTGTACGTGAGTATGTATGTCTGTCTCTGCCTATGAACACAATAACTTTTGAAAAAATTAATCTATTAGATTGCCCTTGTTTACACTTGTTTAGTGTCCTAAACTAAAGGTCAAGTTCGTTAGCCAGCCATTTTGGATTCATAGAATTCAAAAAATTTGAGAATTTATCCTAATGACTTTTTTGAAAAATCAAAAATTACTAGAGTCATAGCATTTTCAAAATCCAGAAAAACAGACTAAAATGAACAGTTTAAGCCAAAAAACGCATGATACGAAAAAAAGTCTAGAGAAGAAAAACGTTACTTTTTGAAAGCCCTACAAGATTATGATAAAAACTTTTTCAATTTGGTCAAAAAGCTGAAAATTCAAAATTTGATTGTACAACAAATTTTGGAAACCACATTTTTTCAAGATGTAAAAATTCTATGCACAGTCGTTCATAGTACTTTAAAACTTAAACAATTTATCTTTCTGACTTTTTTTTATTAAAAGAAAATTATCAGAGTTAGAGCATTTCCAAAATAAAAAAATAAAATAAACATTTTAAGCCAAACACCGCATGATATGAAAACAGACACGAGAAGAAAAACTTTGCTTTTTGAAAGCCCTATAAGATTATGATAACTTTTTTAATTTGGTCGAAAAGTTGAAAATTCCAAATTTGATCGTACCAAAACTGTTTGAAACCACATTTTTTCATGATTTAAAAATTCTATGTACGGTTGTTCATAGCACTTAGAAACTCAAACAATTTATCCCCATGACTTTTTTCTATAAAAAGAAACTTATCAGAGTTAGAGCATTTTCAAAATCAAAAAAAAACTAAAATGAAAATTTTAAGCCAAAAATCGCATGATATGAAAAAAAGTCAAGAGAAGAAAAAATTTGCTTTTGGAAGCCCTACAGGACTACGATAACAACTTTTTTAATTTGGCCAAGAAGTTGAACACTCCAAATTTGATCGTACCAAAAATAATGAAAAATCCAAAAATTCAATTTTTTGGTCAAACTATACAAGATACGAAAGAAATGAAAAAGCTCAAATTGCGCGCTCAAATTTGTTTGAAAAAACGACAAGGTATGAACTTGAATTACCAGATAAAAGTTGTTCGCCTAAGAAGATCGATAAATTTATTATTAATTATTTTTCGATAGGACGAATAGATTTTCTTTTAATCGTAAAACATTAGATTAAAAATTAAAAAATAAACTTTTTGGAAAAAGCACAGAAAAAACGAAAGAGAACATAGGCTCCTACATATGACCCTATAGAGATTCCTGTATTAGACCCTTTGCAGATGGGCAGTAGTTTTTATTTAATCGTAAAAAACAACATTAAAAATAAAAAAATTATAAAAAGAAGGAAATAAAAATTAGTATGATTCAATTTTTATGCATATTATGAATTGTAATGATATACATTTATTGAAATGATACACGTTTCAGAGCAGCTTAGAATACAATTTAAAGCAAAATAAGAAACAAATACAAAAATTATTATTATTATTACACCATTAAGCCATTTCCCTTTCGGGGTAGGCGTGACTCACTCGGCAGGGGAAAGGAGTAGTGTGTGGATGGGATAGAGATTTTTGTAATCATGATAAATACAATTTGCTTTTTATTTAGCAATTTTTTAATAAGTAATCCCAGATAGAGTTACATAAAAAATGTATTATAATTGATATAAAATTGTTGTGTATAATGTAGAAAAGTTGACATGTTGGACAAAATCGAGTGCGAAGCACGAGATACGTGATGAGAATGTGTTTGTTAGAGACAAAAGAGCTTTAACAAAAGAGAGTTCAAAATCACATAATTACAGTTGTCGGTCCGTTCACCTTTGATTTTAAAGGGTCTGTGCCCGAATGAGGAAAAAATGCAGACTAAGCGCGGAGTGCGATTGCCCTCAGTCGCGTTTTGTAGGTGCACTCAAACTCCTGAGCTAAGCTTTTTTAACGAAAGAGAATTCAAAATCACAAAATTACAGTGGTGCATGTTTGGAGTCTTAATTTCAAAATGTTTGCGCAAGAACGTGCGAAAATATAAAGACTGAGCGCGAAGCGCGAGATAAATACTACATCGAACGCGAAGCGCGAGAACCAACAGTCGCGCGCTCAAACTTGCGAGTGAAGCGAGCCGCGCGCACAGCGCGCGATGAGAACGTGCCCGCGTGGCGGGCAGATTTTTTATTTTAAGTACATGTTACATGGAACTCTTTCGTATATATTTATAACCATCGGCGATCTTATTAATAGTGGTTACAGGTAAACTGTAATTAACGTCAGTTTTTTGGAGAATAACTTACGATTAACTATCATCGCTGACCGAATTCATTTGAAATCAAGCGTAAAATAACGAAAATACCTAACAATCCTGACCTATTGTATACATAAAATTCAAATATTATTCTGAAGATACAAAAATAAAAGGCAAATAAATGTTAAATACATGATTTATTTTTTAAAAATTTAATAGAATAACACAAACATGAAGACGAAAACTAGTATTTTTTATAAGTCCTTAAAAATACCCATTACATGTACAATGTTATTAATCTTAAGGTTCACAGTAATACCAGAATCTGAATTTCAGTAGTATAAGGCGGTTGACTTTCAGGTGTAACCGAAAAGATCATTCGCCAGTTGAAAGTCAACTGATGATTATAATATGACTTTAAGTTACACGCTTGGTTGAAAGTCAACTGCTTTATGTACGTAAAATTTACTCTATAGGTTAATTTAAAACAGAAAGATTGTTGACTTTGCGACAACGCATGCGTGTGAAATGAAACTTATACGTTAGTTTAAGTCAGCTGGTTGTTGAAATTCATCAAATTTATGCGCTATCGTTCAGTTCTTAGGTACAGAACGTGAATCTTCCATCCTTTTCTATATCTTTTTTTATCACATATGTACGATTATTCTATTTATAATCAAAATCCATTATAGATCTGAGTACATATATAAAAATGGAAACGTTGACGAAGCGACTACCATGAGCTCAGTGTTGATCGATACTATCCAGCGCTATCGACGCCATATTGGCTACTATCAGCTGCTCTCTTGGCTCCTCTCCTAAAATCACCGAAATCCATTTAAGTGTTTGCGCATCACCGCATCGCATTTCGCGCAGGCCTTTCTGCCAGCATAAATTGAATTTCAGAGCACGCGAATGAAAATCATCCCAAACTCAATATACCTGTCAGTTAATTATCATATTACTCGTATATCAGATATGAGACACTGCACTTAAGTTCCATTTCTGGTTGAAATTAAGTGACTTACTTAATTTAATGCAAAAAATGAAATCCATCTACATTTAAAATTCATCATCTTGTATTACTGTGTTAACGTTGAAAGAAGTGCATGAATTGTGCAATACAATTGTTTACGATTCCCTTCTGATAATACTCATTGGTGAGCGAGGATTAACGAACGATGGAGGCAAGTATTTTTCAAACTCTCTCAAAAATAATCATTGCAGTGACTTAAACTTTAAAACTAACGTTGCAATACAATTGAGTGTGGATTCCATGACGTCCTTATCGCTCGGACTCGCTCTGCCAGTACCCTGTGCCTTGCGTAAAGGCGGATAAATTTCCGAAAATTACCAACTTCGGAAATTCACTGCGCTAAAAATGTCTATGTGCGGCTCGACGAGCCGCACAACTTTTAGGAAGACATTTTTTTAATCAAATTGACAGTTTTTTTTACTACAAATTAAAAACCGAAAATTTTCATTGCACCAAACATCAATGTCTTTTTAAACTAAACTCGCGAAAACTCGGCTTCTGTTTGACGAAAGGATCTCGTTTTTTTTCTCCAAATAGAAAAACCACTTCTGATGCCAATTATGTTTTAAAAATAGATTTCTTTTTTATGGTTGCAACATAAAAATGACTACAAATCATTACTGCCAGGAATCGTTTCCTCAGACTTTGACGGACAAAAGTATGCAGGGAAGTTTCGCGGACAGACAAATTTCAGTGGCAAGGTATTGATATTTAAGGAAAACTTTGACCAAATTTGAGCTAAATCGTTCTTTTTGTTTAAGAGATGTAAGCGATTTTTTATTACCGCGCGCGCACTCGTCTCGAGTGGACCGACGCCCTCGTACTGACCACAGTCGTCTAGAATAGGAATTTACTGTTCATAATCGCCCACAGGTCGTATTTTTTAACCGATTTCAAAGTTTTTTTTAGAAATGTTCAGCATTAAATTTTTAAGAGAATTTTGGTTTAAGATTTTTAATTTTTTGTCACTGAGCAACAATATATAAACAAACAAATTGAAAAAATTGGCCATTTCAGCTTTGTGAATTTTTATCTTAAGAAAAAATATAGAAAAAGACTTACCATCAGCTGGAAGTATTGAAAGTCATCATTTCTCTTTACAATGAACTATAGAATATAAATAAAGTATTATTTTCAACATGTTACCACCGTACGTCTGTTTTATAGGGTCCTGAAAAAACTCCATAACTGAAAAAATGAGTTTTGCGATTTTTGGGGTGCTAATTAGTATTTTTTAGGGTTTTTAAATGCAAATTGTTGCTAATATATTAAATACTACTTCACATTCATAATTAGATGTTTAAAAAAATTGTTGAAACAATTTATCATGGTTTTCAGAATTTTTCTCTTAGAATAGAGATGGAAAGTTGCGGTTTTTTCAAAACTTTTCCACTTTTTGTCCAATTTTCAATTAACCTCAGGCGATACTTAATTATTGTTGGCAATAATAATTTTTTAAACAATTAATTATTATTGTTAATCATATTCCATTTCAGTAATGCTAGAAAGTTGCTGTTTTTTCTAAACTCTTAAATTTTTGTCCACTTTTTACTAAGTAATGTAATAGTTAATGCAAGTTAGGAACATTCTTATTTAGAGAATTGTTTCTTGTTTATAACTATCTTTTCATAGAGTAATGCTGGAAATATGCTTTTTTCCTAAATATTTAGTTTTGCTTTGACTTTGTAGTTACAAAAAAAATAATAAGAAAGCCTCGAAAAGAATCATTTTTGAAATAGTATTGTATTGTTTTAAATACATTTCTTTGCTTTTTTCCAATTAATAAAAAAATTAATTCAAACAAACAACATATCTTACAAAAGATACAGAAACAGAATGGAATATAATATAGGAGTAGGTGGGAGAACCAGGTCTGTAAATGAATTGTAAAAGTTTTGTTTTGAATTATAATAAGCAGTTTTTTTAAAAAGCGTGATAGAAAAATTTGGTATTGGTCCATGTAGAAAATTTTAAGCATATATTTCAAATACTGTTTTATTTCAGAAAGAAATATACACGCAAAAGAAAGAGATTGTTTTAAATATGATTCTTTATCAGGTTTATTTATTACTTTCTTATAACTGAAAAGGCAAAGCAAAATTTCACATTTAAAAAACAACAATTTTCTTGCACTGACCTAAGAGAAGATAGTTACAAACAATAATAATAATATGTATAATCTTCAATTTTTTGTTGAATTTTTTCAGGAATATTTATATAACCTTAAAATAAAATGAACAAATAAATCTAAAAAAGAAATGTTATTTAATTGAAAAGAGCATCGGGAAGTTGAAGATTTATGAAGAAAGCAGCACATTTCTTCACTCACATAAGAGAAGACAGTTATAAACAACAATAAATTAATTATAAAACTATTTTTGTTTAATTTTTATTGATTATTTCCATACTAAGTGAAAAGCGGATAAAAAGTGTCTCATTGTCTTTAGCAACAAGGGTAGATTTCCATTTTTGCCACTTATTTGTAAAAATAGCTATCGGCCTAGCATTATTAAAGAATAAATATTGTACAAATTTTGGAGTTAAGTATGCAAAAGCTTCTTCACTGACCTCATTTGCTATCAAATAAGACGACAATAATAATCTAAAGAGTTTGTCTACGCGTTGACATGCTTCGAACTTACTATAAACATCAGGTTATGTTCGATAATTGCATTCAATCAGAGTTTTTTGACACATAATAATTAATACTTACCATAAAACCATGATATAAATTTAACGAGATTCAATTCTATTAATTTATTTTCCACGCAGTCATCCATAATTATGAGTGAGGCACACAGAACGTACAAAAATCACAAGTCTGAAGACAGCGACTAATGTCGAGTCGACGCGCACCTCACCGGCTCATCAATGGTCGGCTTTACACCGACGAGCCAAACGTTAGTTACACGCGCGTAGTACTGTTGGGGGTAGTGAAACTTTCGCCTCGAAAACAGCGTGAAGAAGTGCTGCCAACTCATAAAATTTAAATCGAAACTGCCGGTAACGTAGGTCATCAAAGTTAAAGTTGGTAACCCTCCCTTCACGACATTTTCGGGGCGAAAGATTTGCTCCGCCCAACAATCCTACGCGCGTGCAGCTAACTATCCGCTCGTTGGTGTAAAGCCGACCCATCTCGCATGACATGCATGGTACAGTACAGCGATTGGTGTGGCTGAATCAAGCAAACAGCCGGATGCCCAATGCAGCATTTAAACGCAGTGTTCTTTCAAATAGATAGTTGATAAAAGTATACGTTTAATACAGCCATGATACCGAGGCATAACATTCTTGTGCCTACACTATAATATTTTGATGTTTTAATCATATATCTGATACTACACTTTTCCCAACTGTAATTTCAGTCAAACAAACTTGCCTTGTCATATTAGGCTTGGTGATTTCCTTACACGTAGGTAATAATTCTCAAATTGCTAGAAGTGGGCCACTGACAATCAGTGAAAGGTTACTTATTGATTCAGTGAAATAACCACTTTTGAGGGTTGGCAGGACTGCACCATGACAATTTAGCCATCATAATCCAATAATATTTTAGTACATTCAATCAAAGAGTCATAGTAAAAACTTTAAACCCATAAATATGATCAAATATTTAAAAAAGTGAAAAGTTTTGATGCTTTTAAATGACAAACAACCTCACATATTACTTTAACTTGAGCTTTAATTTCAAGATTAAACTGTCATGTACAAACCCGCTATGCAATTAAACGAGTTAGAGTATATTTATCCCGCAGTTAATTCAGCAGACTTACAGCCAGAATATTAAAAAAATTATTTCGTTAAGAAATTCTTCTTGCTACGCACGTAAAAGAGTAACAAGCACGCTTAACTTAAACATTTAGAGGTTATGCTTCACATAATATACTCTGGTGTTACTGAACTGATTAGTGAAGAATTCCGAAATCACTAATTAATCTGTGAAATGTTTAACTACAATTTCTATCACTGAATTTTTCACTGATTTATATTTAGAGAGTAGGCCCTGGCTTGGTGATTAGGCCTGGGTCAAGCTAGAATGAAATGCTACATCTGGCCAGGGCCTGGCTCGATCGCCGAGCCTGGTTTAGACTTAACCCTAGTTCAATATCGATTCCTAGCCATTTTATTATAGGACTGCGCTTTTTGTGGTTTTCTAATTAAAATTCGAAATCGAGTATGAATATCTTTTATTTTAAATTAATGATATTACATGATTAATGAATCGTTTCACAACTTAGCCTTGAAAAAGATTTAGCGTGAAAAAATAAATAACTTTGGTTTATTTATAAGATGTCAGGGTTCAAATAATTCAACATTTAAAGTCATAATGAAATGAATAAAAGATGAATTATTGAATTTTCAATCTAATAGGATTATTTTTCAACGAAGCAGTCTAATTTTTCACAAAAAATATTAATTAAACTGAATAGTTTAATTTTGAATTTACAAAGATAAATTTTCAATCAACGGAAAAAGGGAATTTTCAAACACTGAATTTAACTAAAAAAGATTGATTTTCCATAAAATACTTCAATTCTTAACCAAAATAATGAATTTT
Source organism: Belonocnema kinseyi (assembly GCF_010883055.1). NCBI lineage: Eukaryota > Metazoa > Arthropoda > Insecta > Hymenoptera > Cynipidae > Belonocnema > Belonocnema kinseyi. Next base: position 115,804,974 of record NC_046663.1, read on the forward strand.
CAACAAGCAAGTTTAATTTTTTACCAAAATACACGAGTTTTCAAGCAATCGCATGCATTTTCTACCACATAGTTTAATTTGGAACTTATGAAGAATAAATTTTTCAACTAAAAATGGAACAGTTAAATTCCCAGATGAAAATATTAATTTGTAAAGAAAGGAAGGAATTTTTAAATAAATAGCTCAATTTTTAAGAAAATAGTTTATTTTTTTTAGAAGATAGTTAAATTTCAAAACAAAAAGTTAACTCCCAACAATAATTGAATTTTAAAACAAATATTTTCATTTTTAACCAAATTGATGGATTTTTTAGCAAAAAAAAAGATTTTTCTAAAAAAAAAAATTTAATTTTAACCTCAAAATATAAGTTTTTAACAAGAAAATTAATTTATGACCAAATAGTTAAATATTTAACTAAAAGGATGATTCTTCAAAAACAAAATAAATTTTCAACCAAGAAGATTAATTTTTTTAGCAGATAAGAAGAGTTTTTAATATTATTCAGTGTTAAATTGACAGTTATATAGCACTGCATTTATATTTCCAATTTAAAAAAAGAATAGAGTGAGTTACAGAGTCACAAAATGTCACAAGGAGGGTGAGTGATTCAAAAATCACTTAAAACAGCGTGACGTAATGTGATATTTTTACACTAAAAAAATCATAAATAATATACAGGTAAATTTTAAAATATAATTACGTTTCTTGGACTTAGAAAACCTCTGACCAAGTTTTGGAACATTCATGATCTCATTAAAGTCAAGAGAAGACTCTTTACTCTTCAATCTTTCAATCACAACCCTTCCCTTCTCTTTAGTTTAGTCTATAGGCGAGTTCCTTTTGGTTCTTTAACAATGATTGCAATATTTCACTAACTGCTTCAAATGTCTGTAGAAAAGTAAGAAAGTTTAATAAATTAAGATTGAAACGTTTATTAAGTAAAAATGAAGCCAAAAGAACTAAAGGAGAATTATTTATCATTTTGATAGCCGCAGGTGAAAGAACCACAGGAAGATTAAAAGAGGTCAATTTATGTGGATAAGTGTTAAATTTTTTCTATACTTTCACATGTGCTTGAACTTTTTAAAAAGTGGGATGATTTGAAGCACTGATTAAATTTGTGACTTATTAAGCAAATTCAGTTCCTTAGCCTTCTATATCAGAAACGTTTCAATAAAAACATTTCAAACGAACTTGCGTGACCGAGAAGCTTAATTGGGTACTCGTCCTAATGGTTTGACGCATATAAATTCATTTTACATTAAAGTATCCAAAGTTTTATTTCTTTTATCATTGTAGGGAGGATCTATGAATTTTACAAATAACCTCTTTTTGACATTGTCGTAAGGAAGCTATTTCAAAGGGGTGAAATCGAGGTTTCTATCCACTTTTATTCCCCTTTTGATAAATTCCACTAAGTAGAATGGATACAGTTCCAAGTTGTCCATTGGAATTTCACTGTTCAGGGTAAAAGGCAAAAGATAATAACTCAAGTGCGAAGTCACGCATACGGCCCAACATTGGCCCATAGTCGGCAAAAATATTGCCGAAGCTCGGCTGCCATTATCGCGTCAATGACGGAATGATAACTATGGCCTGCACTTGGCAGCCAAGGTTTGGCTGCCATTGTCGACCCAACACTGGGTACAAGTATTAAATCAAACCTAGCTGCCATCGTCGCGCCATTGCCGGATTGATAACTATGGCCTTGACTTGGCAGCCAAGGCTTGGCTGCCATTGTCGGCCCAACAATGGGTACCAATTCTGCTATAGTCAAAGGTCTAAGAAGATGGCAAAAAGGTATTTAAAATAAATATTAATTGATTGCGAGTACTTTGAATATAAATATTAATGGTCCTGTTTAGATTGAAGACATATATTATATTTTGAACATTTTATTACAAATAAAATTTCGAACGCTACGGAGTATCGAACCTACATCTATATACCTAAATCTATCACCTATCAGGCGGGAGTGCTAACAACTGCGCTAAACCGACAAGTTGAAACTCTGTGAAAAAGCCATCCTCATAAGCTGCAGATCAGAAAAGTTAAAGGACCAAATTTGAAGCTCTCTTTTTCTAATTATTTATCATTATGCGACGTTGTGGTAATGTAAAATACACTAACTGTTATCAGGAATACCAATACAATAATTTGTAAATAAATAATTTAAATCGATTACAAATTTTCTTCGCGTAATATTTCGTTTTTTTTTTCGTTGTAGCCTACTTTACGATTTTTTGCAATGACAGGAAATGTAATTTTTCATAAACATTAAAAAATTTTAATGACAGAACTTAACAAATTTCATCGTGAACTTTGACAATTTTGCAATAAATTTTTTTTTCGTGTTTCGTGTAAGATTAGTTTATTAGGTGCTAAAAGTTAGACTTGGCGAAATAAAGTGCTGATTCTGGGCCAAGCATCGGTGGAGGATCGGCAAATCTAAACAGCCAATGTAGACTGCCAGCTCTGGCTCAACGTTGGGCCGATTTAAATAAAACATGGTTTGCCGTGGTAAAAGTGACACTTAGCACAGTGATGTACCGTCACTGGGCTAGAGTTTCCCTGATCCTCGTGAAACATGGTTCCCCGTAATAAAAGTGAGACTTGGCGCAATAAAGTGCTGATACTGGGCCAAGCATTAGCGGAGGATCGGCAAATACAAATAGCCAATATAGGCTGTCAGCACTGGCTCAACATTGGGCCGATTTAAGTAAAACATGGTTTGCCGTGGTAAAAGTGACACTTGGCCAAGTAATGTGACGTCACTGGGCCAGACTTTGGTTGATCCTCGTGAAACATGGTTCCCTGTACTAAAAGTGAGACTTGGTTCAATAAAGTGCTGATACTGAGCCAAGCATCGGTGGAGGATCGGCAAATATATATAGCCAATACAGGCTGCCAGCACTGGGTCAACGCTGGGCCGATTAAAATGCCGATATTGGTCCAATAACTTTAGCCGACCTTTGGCGGCCAAAATTGGACCAACACTGGGCCGTGTATTCAGCTCCGGCAATTCACACTTGGGAATAAAATGGTGTGAAACGAAAGTGAGGTTATGTTTTGCAAAATACAAAAGCATCCAATATTTACTTACATCTTCACTAATCCAGTAAAATAACTTTTTTCCCTTTTTGGAATTTACTGCAACATTTTTTTAACAGAATAGTTTAATTTTTGACCATTAATTCTCAAACACAAGAAATAATGCTATTCCATCCAAAAATTAAGACAATGAAGAAGCTAAAATGGCAACGTCATCTCGACTGCAATGTTGGCAATACTAAAATAGAAAAGTCTTCTGCTTTATATAAATTTCGAGAAAACTTTTGGCACACCAATCTTTTTTATAGACTTATTTTTTCCAATGAAAGAATAGGGAGGGTCCAAAAAATCAAAATTTGTAATGTTTCAGCGAATTGATATAAAAATGTGTTACCTACGCATTATCGAAAATATAAAACTGTACTGTCTAAAATAGATACTCTTGTAAGCAACCACAAAGTTGCATAGTGGATATTGTATAATACCAGGTGTGTTCAAAAAATAAGGTGACTTTATGGTTTTCTCAAAAAATATTCATATATTCCTCAATATTTATGTTGTCTCCTTCAAAGTGATCCCCCTCAGATATAATACACTTGTGCCAACGCTTTTTGCAATCATCGAAGCACTTCTGATAATCATTTTGTGGTATAGCCTTGAGTTCTTTCAACGATGCAGTTTTTATCTCCTCAATCGTTGAAAATCGATATCCTTTCATGGGTCTCTTCAGTTTTGGGGAAAGAAAAAAGTCACTGGGGGCCAAATCCGGTGAAAATGGAGGCTGAGGCATGACTGTGGTGCTGTTGTTGGTCAGAAAATCTTTCACAATTAACGATGAATGAGCAGGTGCATTATCGTGATGCAAAAGCCACGAATTGTTTTTCCAAAGTTCCGGACGTTTTTTGCGTATCTCCTCTCACAAACGGCGCATAACTTGAAGGTAATACTCCTTATTGACCGTACGACCTTGTGGTAAGAATTCCTGATGCACTACGCCACGGTAATCAAAGAAAAAAGTGAGAAAAACCTTCCCATTTGACCGAACTTGACGTGTTTTTTTTGGTATCGGAGACTCAGGATGCTTTCACTGAGACGATTGGGCTTTAGTTTCGACGTCATAACAATATACCCACGATTCATCTCCAGTTATAATCCTTTTGAGAAAATCAGGATCATTATTGACTTCATTCAACATCTCCTGAGCGATGGTCATGCAATGGATCTTTTGATAAAAATTAAGCAGTTCTGGAACAAATTTCGCTGACACACGCCTCATGCCCAAAACGTCCGAAAAGATAGCATAGCATGAGCCAACCGATATGCCAACATCTTCAGCAACTTCTCTGATGGTAATTCGGCGATTTTTCAATACCATTTCTTCCACTGCTTGAACGTTTTCATCTGTCGTTGACGTGCTGGGACGTCCAGGGCGAGGATCGTCTTCGACATCCTCTCGGCCTTCTTAGAACAGTTTGTACCACTTATACATTTCAAGAATTTTAGAGCACTGGATTCCATTTTTCACACAGAATTTAATGCAAACTCTTTGCTCCATTTTTTTCGAAAGAAGAAAATCGCCGAACACACCAAACCCTTTTAACCTTTTACGCCTCTGCCAGAAAAACAACACGAGCTACAAAGTCAAAACTGTGAACATATAATCGTGACGAGTGTACCAACACAACAAAAGAAAAAAATTTAAACTTGAATGTACTTAGCCCGCGAAAATTGAAAAGTCACCTTACTTTTTGAACACACCTCGTACACAGAATAATCCAACGCCATCTGCGATCAAGTTTAGGAACTTTGCCACTACCTATCTAACCGGCCTCGAGGTCCAGCCGTTGAAAAATACAAGCTATACACCCATAGAAATTTAGTTACAAAATACGTTAAAACCGATACTACAGTTTAGTATAAACTTTTACGATTTAGGGAAATCGGGTATGTATATTAAAAAGTAGTATAGTATTTATTAATAATTTATGAAAAATTCAATTTGGAAAATTAATATAAGTTCTACAAAACTTGTAAAAGAAAATGTGATATTTAAAATTCACTATATTAAATTTAAGCAGGACCATAATATCAAATATTGGAAAGATTAGAATCATTTTTTCACATTTTATAAGAGAGGATTCTGAAATTTGCTAAAGACTATACTAAAAATTATGAGTCATTCGAAAAAAATGTGACTGTCGAGAATGTGAAAACGACAAGTTCGTAACCCGTCGTGAAACCCCACCAACTCAGACTGCACAATTATAGCACATAAACACGCACATTATTATTATTATTATTAGTATTTGTACACATGACAATGTAGAATACACAATCGCTGATGCAACTAACTTAACCTTTACTTATATACATAGTACGCAAACATATACATATAACACACGCATCGCATGCAAATCACGCTAAGAGAAGGGGATTGAAGATTCCTTATATACTAAATAGTGAGAATTTTTAGAATTGTGAGAAACAACCTGGTACTTAATAACTCGACTTAGAAACATTCAAAATTAAAAGTAAAAATAGAAAAATATTCTCTTTTAATAAGGTCAAAACTCGGATTGAATTAAATTCAAAAATATCTATAAGTTTTTTATTTTGTTCAAATCACCTCGAACCCGCCTCACATTCGGCTTGGTAATACGAGTAACAGTGCTGGGTCAAAAATTGTAGGTGCTCTGAACTTAATACAAATTTTGTATAAATGAAGTATATTATTATACAAATACAAGGCCAACCATTTATAACAAAAAAGCGCTATAAATAAAATAATTCCTCATTTTTTTGCGAACACAAGTCATCTTTGAAATCCTTGACATCTTTTAAACCTTTTGAAATCTTTGTCAATTCGTTGAAATCTCTTGAAGTACTTAAAATCTTTGTGAAGTTTTCAAATTTCTGTGAATTCCTTTGAAATCATTCTCAATTTTTGTAAAATATTTGGAATCCCTGAAGTTTTTAAAATAACTGAAATCTTTGTAAAATTTTTATGACGTATTTGTGAATACTTAGATTAAAATTTGTTTGTTGAACCTTTTGTGTTAGTTTGAAATCATTGAAACGTTTAAAATCTTCTCAAATTTGTTAGAACCTTATTCGATAGTTTAACGTCTTTGAAATATTTGAATTCTTTTGAAAGCTTGACAATTTTTGGAAATGTTCGAAATCTTTGTGAAATCTTTTGAAATCTTTGTGAATTTTTTTATTCGTTGAAATCATCGAATTCTTTGAAATCTTAGTGAAATATTTTTAAAATCTTCTAAATGTTTTACAAGCATTATGTGGTGTTTATTATTAAATATCTACGTCATTTAGATACTAGTAATTTATTTTGTAATAAGTTCTTATTTGTTTAAATAAATTTTGTTTGTTTAAACAATTTTTGTCGAAACTGAATGTTTGAAATTTCTGTTTTTCTGCAATTATTGTGGTAATTTGTCATTATGAAGAGCAAAATATTTTGTCTAAACCATTATCGTATTGTTTAATAAATTTATTAAACATCAATGTAACATGTTATTGGAAATTGCGATTCAAAAATCTGATTTTGGTCTTAATTCAATTAAGTATATCGCTTATTTTTAAATATTTAAACATTAAGCAAATGCTTTAAATAACTAATATTTGTTCATGAAATGTCTTACATTGGTCATGAAAAGTTAATTTTTTTAGTAAGACTTCATTCTATAAAAATTACAGGAATTAGAAATATTTGTATTTTTTGAACGTCACTGGAAATTAAAACACAACAGTTAACTCTCAATAATGAAAAATTACCACGTTAATTGCAAAAAAAAGCCAGAAAATTCAAAAATTTATTCTCGAAAAAAATTGTTTAAACAAACAAAATTTATTTAAACAAATAGAAATTTATTACAAAATAAGGTAATAGTATCTAAATGACACAGATATCTAATAATAAGCAGCAAAGCTAATTAATTTTTTTTAAACTAGAGTTTTATACCTATTTTTACGAAAAAGTTACAATTAAATAATAATTAATTGTTTAAACAAATACTAAATGCTTCAATCAAAGATAATTATTCCTGAAAATGTCCAAGTGTCCAATCAAACATAAAAAATCTACCTTTCAATAAGTAAGTGCAAAAAAAAATTTAAACCAAAATAAATTTAGACAATTGTTAATTAGTTGAAAAATACTTAAAAACATTCCACTTGACTAACAACAATAATTTATGGCAAAAAAGGGAAAAATAGAGCATTTATGTGTAAATTCTGGGCAAAAATGTCAATTTCAGTTTTTTGGGGAATTTTTGAGGTTTGACAAGGGTGGGGGGCATAAAAATTGTAAGTAATTTAATGGAAATTGATTGATTAGAGACACCTTAACAAATTCTTAATATCTCCCGCAAGCTAAGTTTATATCCAGAAACCTGAATCCCATTGTTCCGAAAACCAAAATTTCCCCATTTTAATCTTATGGGATTTTCAGGGCCTTTGCGGCACATCTTAATATTAACCGATTTGGCTCAAACTTGGAGGGAATTTTTTTCCGGCAACCTCACAAAATGGGGGGAGGGGTGGCAGCCCTCTAATCCAAAGTAATGTCAAAAGGTATGATTTTGGACGACCCTAATGTACATGCATCTTTTAAATTGTCCAAATCCATAAAATCTTTGTAAAACGTTCATAAAATCCTTTTAAATATTTTAAAATCTTTAAAATATATTAAAATCTTCTAGAATCTTTAGCAATGATTTGTAATCTGATGCTCAATACCTGATTGGTAAAATCCTTGAAACTTTCAACTAATAATTTTTATAATTTGTAAGTTGAATATCACAAAAAATGTATACTTTAGCCAATTAATACCACTCTTGCCTTAAAAACAAAACACTGGAAAATACGTGTTCATACATGAATCTTGATCAGTTTAGCGGGAAACACGAAGTTCCGATTAACTATTTTTGGTTGAATATATTTTTGTTGAATTTGACGATTTGATCTAAAGTGTATCTTTGTATGTTGAAAATTTAACTATTTTGATCAAGTCATCTTTTTTGATTGAAAATTCCAATGTTTTGTTATAAATTCATCTTTTTGGATTGAAAATTCATTTATTATGGTAGAAAAGTGATCTTTGTTGTTTGAAAATTTGAAGCTTTTTATATTGAATTCAATATGTAAATTCAATTGGTAACTTAGTTTGTGAACGGCTCATAATAGACGGATGAGAAAAGCGAGATTAGCGGTTAATTAATTTCCACCTGGTGGTCAGTACAGTGTTTTAATTAGGAAAAGGCAATGAAAGAAAATGACACTGGATTCGATTCCCTGTTCCGTGAACCGGAAAAATTCCAGTCACACTTGAGACATGAAGGAATGAGAAGTCGAAGTCACCAACACGCCGGTTTGCTCCGATCGGTTAAATGGCCGTCACATCCGTTCTAGATGGAGTGAGATATTATGCAAACGAAATAGCAGACATTGAGTGACTTGTTGGGTACGATCAGAAGTTCCATCGCAGCAGAAAGGCAGCTATCCTCCGTAATGTCTTGAAACTTCCTGGCTCTTTTATAGTTATAAGTCGATGAAGCCATTTGCAAGATACACGAGTCAGGTAATAAGGTAAAACAAAACACTGCTAGGCGAAAGAGAAACGCGAATTGACGATACGCAAAGGTGGTCGTCGGTTGAGTAACCAAACATTTACGAAGGTCTTAAATTAAACGAAATAGCGACTTTTTTAAGGTGTGCCGGAATTTAAGTAGATATTTTAAACTAAATTGAAGTCTACGGTGATAGAAAAAGCAGCGTGAAGTAAATAGAAACATAATATTCTTTGGACATTTAAGTTTTAAGTGCAAAGAATGACTGCGATTAATATGCATTTGGTGCTTAAATTAATTAAAATGAAGCCTTCACTGAAAGTAAGTCATTCTAAAAATGAAGACTTTTTGTATACTGTATACTCGTATATTGTATGCTGTTTGGTGTAACTGGATACTGCGAACTGTAAACACCGGCTTGGATCGTTCCCACATTACAAGCACTTCCTCTCTCTTGTAAAAGTCGGGTTAATGGCAAACCAAACACGCATTCGTGATATCGTTCACCAAGGTACAACCATGCATCATATGCATTAGAGAAAGAAGAAAAGAGAAGAGACTGACTGGTAACTGCGGGTATAAAGGTTAATAAGCGCGCAGGCGCAACCTATTATTTTAATCTGTTGGGTTTAGTTTCCTCTCGTACTTTGCACGTTGGTCACTTCTTCCCTACACTCGTTTTTTCTTTCACTTCATTCCTATCGAATCTCTTTCTGTTTCTTTCTCGATAAAGTACACTGGAATAAGTGAGACTGCGAGAAGGAGAACGAAGGTAAACGGGATCTGTTTGATGGGCTGAGACCGCAAAGCTTGAAAGAGAATAAGAGAGAGCGAAAGAAGATTCTCAAGTGAAGGGGAAGTGGGAGACCTTGAGCTGCCACGAAGTTCTAGACGTCTTCATTCTGCCTTGGTGCGCTCCAAGTCCGACCTCCTTGCTCGCTCGCCTCCTTCAGTTCCAGCTCGATCCTCTAATTCTAATCCACTTCTTCCGATTTGTTATTTATTTATCAGACAATAAACTAGATCTGAACCGTTAGAAGTGTGGTACTTGAAACCTTGAAAGTATGCAGTTGATAGATTTTTTCACTATTGTGTTTTTGTCGAGACTGGCCCCTTACGTTGGAATAGTCCCCAACGAGGAGAAAAGAGTGTTTTGTAAATCAGCTTTTCCCAAACATTTTTCGCAGTTTTCAGGGAGGAGCAGGGCCGTCACCCTACAATTTTTTCATAATACTGGAACCCAATGGGGATACTTGACTGCCGGTCATGCGGGCGGTTGCACGCTTCGCGCGATCTTTCCATTTAGTCCAGGAGCTACATTAGTCTGGGATCTGAAGAGAAGAGTGAGCATCCATTTTAGGTCCTGATGATTTGATGATTGATTCTTGTGCAGAATGTTTCACTGATTCCGAATATATCAGGTGCACATAGCGAATTCCGGATCGTTTTGTTGTTATTTGACATTTTATGTGTTTAGGTAAAAAATGTCAGATCTCTGAAAATTATTAAAGTTTTGAAAATATTTTTCCATATTCATTTAAAGAAGTGTGATAGGCACAAATTTGGTTGATAGTGTATGCTGATTTAATTGACAGTTTTCGATAAAAACAATAAAATAGTTTTTTAATGAAAAGCCATTTCTGCAGTACATTTTTTAACATTTCACAATTTTTTCTGGAATCATATAGAACTAGCTGAGACAAAGATAATTTGTTTTGAAATTTTTTTGATTGCGCTATTGGTTTAGAAAATTTTATTAAGTAGGATGTTTGCGCGTGCGCGCTTACGTGTGAGGTTGCTGTTAATATTGCAAACCTGCAGCTTCCGAGCTCCCCCCACGCTGTCTGGCCATTCAATGCTCTTACTAACACTCGTACACACATACGTGAAAACTTTGTATTTAAGAACAATTTTCTCAAAACTAAACTAATAGCCTAATTGAAAAAATGTCAAAAACAATTATATTTGTCTGAGTTAGTTCTGTATGATTCCAGAAAAAAAATTGTTAAATGATGAAAAATGTACTGTAGAAATCGTTTTCTATTAAAACACTATTTTATATTTTTCTAGAAAAATATAAATTAAATCAACATACATTATCAACAAAATTTGTGCATATCACACTGCTTTAAATGAATATGGAAAAATATTTTCAAAACTTTAATAATTTTCAGAGATATGACATTTTTTATGTAAACACATAAAATGTTAAATAACAACAAAACGATCCGGAATTCGCTATCTGCACCCGATATATTCGGAATTAGGAGAACATTCTGCACAACAATCAATGATCAAATCAGCAGGACCTAAAATAAATGCTCAAGTGCTCTTGGATCCCATACTACAGAGAAGAGGTGGTATGACCTAAAACGGCGACATCCAAACTTTTTTCGCTCTTTCTGGGGAGCGGTAGGGCTGCCGCCCTCAAATTTATTTCATAATACTTAAATCCAAGGGAGGACACTTGACAGTCAGTGACGCGGGCGACCTTCCCATAATAGTAAAATTAGAGCCGATTAGGGAAAATGAAAAATTTAGTAAAATATTCATTAGCGAATTTTAATAGGCAGCGTTAGATTTTCTGGACTATGACGAGAACAATAGAAAAAGACAGAAAGAAATCGGTTATTAACTTCGAAAGTTATTGCACTTTTGTTACGCTGCAAAGTAGTCCAGTAATGCATTTTCTTGGACAAATTTAGTGAAAATATTAACCGATTTTTATTAACTTTTTTCGATATTTCTAAAATTATATCCCGAAATTAATTCAGCTCATTTAAATTTAATTATGTCATACCTTCATAACTTCAGTTATTGTAACAGGTCTCAATCTCAGAACAATAAAAGGCATTCATGTTCGGTCAAAATAATAGTCCCATGCTCACAGCGGGGACCCTGCCTTGGAGCCTACCAAGCTACCCGGCCCGGGGTGACATCCCCCTACCGCCGGGTAGCCACCCTACCCAGGTGAGCAGTTTGGGAAACGCTGTCCCCGGAAGTTTTTAAATAGATATTGTGCAGAATAGTCTCCTGTATCCAAAGGCAAGTGGTGCTTTCGCGAACTGAGGTCGTTCTCGAGATATTGTTAATTAAACATTTTTACATAACTTATGCTATATCTTCTAAAATTATTGACATATTAAGAAAATTTTTTTTGAAACTGTTAGGTCTTATTGAAACAAACACTTTTTTCCTGTGAAATTTGTTGTCTGCCTCATAGTTTTTGCAAAAAACGTAAAAAAAGTATGATATAATAAACGATTTGTATGCATTGTTTATGGGTCTTTTGAAGATTTTTCTTCATAATTAGTTTGATTGTGTTAAGGCACACGAAATTTCTTTGGCACATTTTTTCATCTGATTGATAGTTTATATAAAAAAAACCGCAAACAAGATTTGCAACAAGGTTTCTTTGAACGAGATTGTAGCCGAAAATTATTAAAATTGTCTCATTTTGTTTTCTCTTTCTGTTAAAGAAACCATATAGGGAAAAAGTTTGTCCAAGACTTTTTTCCGTATCTCGAATAGTTTATTCAAAAATAAAACAATTTTAAGTTAATAGAAAATATATAGTTTATTATCTACAGGGCGGGGGGGGGGGGGTATTAACCGATTTTTGTCAAACTTTTTTGTATTTTATAGAAATAATATAAAGAGCATAATGCACCATATTAAAATTAGATTAATTAATAGTGTACCAAATTTTGATTTTCTCCGCTGGCTCCAATTTCAAACAATGGGAAGTCCGCGCTAGGCAAGATATCATCCACTCGAGCCGCATTATCTGCTAGCCGCATGGGGAGCCGCACTAAGAAAGCAAAAGGTCCCAATATCTTACTGTTGTTACAAGAGTGTCGATTCAGAAAAATCAAAATTTTGTACAATATGAATTAATCTAATTTCAATAGGCTGAATTAGCCTCGTTATATTATTTCGAGAAAATCAAAAAAAGATTGACAAAAATCGGTTAATATCTACTCTCCCTGTTGATATTTAACAATATTTTTTCCTGTCCCCTAGTTATTTTATTTTTAAATAAACTATTCTAGATAAGGGAAAAATTCGTAAACAAACTTTTTTCCTTTATGGTTTCTTTAGCAGAATGAAAAAAAAACAAAATGTGAAAATGTTAATAAATGTCGGCTACAATCGGGTTTAAAGAAACCTTAGTAAGTAGATTTGATAAGAATCAAATCAACCCTTTCTTCGACCGTTATTGTGAATAAAAGTAAGATTTTTTTTGTAGGTCTTACGGTCTTCAATAATTAAAAGAATAAAACGAAATGATTGGAAAGTTCGTTTATTAAAATTCTGTCTTTCTGACGTTTCGGCTACCACTGCGTGCCTTTTTCAAAGAATCTAATCCATTAAGATATTTCCCTTTTGGGGTAGGCGTGACTCACTAGGTGGGGAAAGGAGTAATGTGGGGAAGGGATAGAGAATTTTCAGATTAATCCAGAATTCTCGTGTTATTTATGTAAATAACACATTCGTTTCGCAACACTGTTCCGACCCAGATTACTGATCAATCTCGCTAGCAATCAACCCAAGTGAAGATCCTCACAAAGTATTTATGTAAGGTTCCTCACTTGGGTCTATTAGTGGCCAAGGTCTTTTGTTTCAGGCTTCATTAACTCTACTAACACTCTTTTTATTAACTATTTACCGCTGCCATTTAATTTACCTTGATACACTTGTTTCGTTAGTAGTTCATTTGGCATTCTCTCTACATGCCCGAACCATCTTAACTGATTTATTTCCCATATGTCTACTAGCGTCTCTTCTGTACCACATTCTTTTAGAATTATCTCGTTACTTACCTTGTCCATCAGAGCTTTCCCGCATATTATGCGCATGAATCTCATGTCAATTGCGTTGATTTTACTCTGATCTTTTTCTTGATAGGTCCATGTCTCGATACCGTATAGTACAGTCGGCACAAATATAGAATTCTGTATTGCCATTTTAGCTTTATTTGATATATTTTTACTTCTGATAAGGAGACCTGCTCTACCAATAACCTTCTTACCTTCGTTTATGCATCTATCTAATATTCCTCATCTATCTTCCCGTCCCTAGTAAATTAGCTACCAAGGTATACGAACGTATCAACTTGTACAATTCTCTCATTATTTAATAAAATATTGCATAGTGTTTTCTCACTCTTTCCTTCGAACACCATAGTTTTTGTTTTATTTGCTTTAATTTTGAGGCCTATGCTCTTCATGCTTGCTTTCAGTTTATTCAACATTCTTTGTAAGTCTTCGATTGACTCTGCCATAACAACCTTATCATCTGCGAATGCTGACCCACGTTACCCTTACTGTTTCGAGATCCAAACCCTCTTCGTCGAAAAGAGCCATTCTTAAACACTTGTCCATAAATAATATAAATAACCATGAAGACATAACGCATCCTTGCCTTACTCCTTGAATAGTATTGAAACAGTCACTCAAGTTTTCATTCACCCTTACACTCGCTTTGCTACCCGTATATATGGTTTTTATAGCTTGTAGGAGCCATTCATTGACTCCATACTCTTTCAGGACTTCCCAAAGTTTACTTCTATCTACCTTGTCAAAAGCTTTTTCTAGGTCAACAAATGCACACAAAAGTTTTTTTCCTACTCTCAGACTTTTTTCTGTAATTTGCCACAAGCTAAATATTTGATCCGTACATGACCTTCCTGGCGTAAACCCACTTTTGACTTCCCAAATCTTTGCTTCTGCTATTTTCATTACCCCACGAATAAGTATTTTTGAGTATATTTTACTTACGATACTTAATAAGCTAATGCCTCTGTAATTATTGCAGTCGCTTTTATCTTCTTTTCTTTTGTATATTGGCACGATAATTGCTTTTTTCCAATCGTCTGGGACGTCTCCCATCTCGAAACATAAATTTATCAATTCGCACAGTCTATGTGGTATGTACTCGCCAGCATGTTTGAGCGTTTCAGCGTTAATTGATTCTTTTTTTATAAAAGTAAAATAAATAAAAATTATCTGTGCTTGTAAAAACCAAGAATATTAATTTTGGAGTAAAACATCTGTCAATAGTTCATGTCAATTTTTTAAAAATAATAATGGCGTTTGACACCAAATTAAATTGAAATGTAAAAAAAAAACATAATATAAAAGCCTCATAAAAAGTGTAGAGGCTTTTTTTAATGAAAAACAACTTCTTAATTGACGGAAATCCTTACGATGTTTTTGGACAACGACGAACATATAGCTTAGTAGGCAGGAGAGATACATTAAGGTGGTGAATTCATGAATACAGAATAATGGCGTAATTTTAAAGGAACCTCGAGTGAGGAAAGCGCGCCAAAGTAACTGGAATTTTAACTTGGTTTTGTTTATTTTATAATACTTTGATCTATTTTGTTGACATTGATGATTTCTGTCTGTAAGTTAATCGAAATATTATGATATTTGTTTATGAAAATAGATTCTATTATGCGTCTTTTATATGTATTTTTTCCCCTAGTAAGAATTTTAATATTGTTAAAATCAAAATCAAAATAATGGTTTAAGTTCCAACAATGTTGCAAAAGACCTGCATAAAAATTTCCAACTCTACAATCTCTTTTATGTTTCGAAACTCTAGTTTTTGATCTTCTACCTGTTTCATCAAAATATAAGCTTTTTTAAAATAATCACATTTAATGAGATATAAAATTCCAGATCAATTTTCGTTACTATCGATATCTTTTGGTTTAAGTACAAATTTTTAAAGAGAGTTTTGATTACTGAAATACACATTTATGTTGAATTTAACGAATTTTAAAAATTATTTCACAACATTGTTGGAACTTAAACCATTATTTGATTTTGATTTTAACAATATTAAAATTCTTGCTAGAGATAAAATATATATAAAAGCCACATAATAGAATCCATTTTCATAAAAAAATATCACAATATTTTGATTAACTTACAGACAGAAATCATGAATGTCAACAAAATATATCAAAGTATTATAAAATAAACAAAACCAAGTTAAAATTCCAGTTACTTTGGCGCGTTTTCCTCATTCGAGGTTTCTTTAAACTTACGCCTTTATTCTGTATTCATGAATTTACCACCTGAATGTACGTCTCTTGTCTACTAAGGTATATGTTCGTCGTGGACTAAAAATTTCGTAAGGATTTCTGTCAATTAAGATATAGCATTTTCATTAAAAAAAGCCTCTACAATTTTTATGAGGTTTTTCTATTATGTTTTTCTTTACATTTTAATTTAATTTGGTGTCACACGTCATTATTATTTTTTTTAAATTGACATGAACTATTGAAAGATGTTTGACTCCAAAATTAATATTCTTGGTTTTTACAAGCACAGGTAATTTGTATTTATTTCACTTTTACAAAAAAAATCATTTGTGTGTAATTATATGTTAAGAAAGGATCCTTATTTATATATTATTTATTTAGATTCTTTGAAAAAGGCACGCAGTGGTAGCCGAAACGTCAGAAAGACAGAATTTTAATAAACGAACTTTCCAATCATTTCGTTTTATTCTTTTAATTAATGAAGACCGTAAGTCCGTAAGACCTACAACAACAAATCTTACTTTTACTCAAAGAAATCTGGTTGCAAATCTCGTTTGCGGTTTTTTTTTGTATAAACTATCAATCGGATGCAAAAATGTGCCAAGGAAATTGTATGCGTATTAACACAATCAAACTAATTCTGAAGAAGAATCTTCAAAAGACCCATAAACAATTCATAAAAATCGATTATTACATATTATGCTTTTTTGGTGTTTTTTGCAAAAACTACGAGGCTGACGAAAAATTGTACATTACAAAAATTGTTTATTTCAATGTTTATTTTACATGCCGATAATTTTAGGAGATATATCATAAGTTATATAAAAATGTTTAATTAAGAATATCTCGACAACGACCGTCAGTTCGCGAAAGCACCTCATACCGTTGGATTCAGGTGATCATTCTGAACAATATTCATTTTAAAAATTCCGGGGACCTATTTCTGCGAACCAAGCGGTTCCTGGCTTTCGGGCTAATTGTTAGAGAATGAGAGCCGGTTGATAAAAATTAAAATGTGATATAATGTTAATAAATTAAATTTTGATTAGTTGAATCAATTTCATAATATAATTTTATGCAAATGTAAAGAAAGTTGATAAAAATCAGTTCATATTTTCAATGCTAGTTGTTAGTTCTTATAATTTTGCATGTACTCAAAGATTTACTTAATTACTGGAAATATCGATTTTCATCCATTTTTTTCATTTTCTTAAAATTATATCAGGAAAATGATTCAGAGAATTGAATTGAGTCGTGTCTTTATGATTTTAGTTTTTGGGAACAGCCTTAAAATTCATGACAATGAAAGGGTCATCATAGCGGGGGGGGGGGGGGCTACCGAGTTACCGGGCCCGAGTTGGCATCCCCCATCGGCGACTGCCCGGCCCAGGGTGGCGTCCCCTGAATGCGGTCAGGCCCCTGACATTCGGCAGTAGTTTGAGAATCGCTGTTGCAGATAATAATTCGATTTTTTTATCGATCAGTGCAACCCCAGGTGTTTCTAGCGCTGAGCTACTTTAAAATGGTCTATTCACCCCTAAAGTTACGATTCCTTATTCATCTGTAGTGAATCTTGACAGACCCTCCCCCCTTTTACTGTTTGTCATGGAATACATGTATACTGTTACATAAAGTGTCACTTAGCAAGAATGTAAAAGAGGGTTCTGTACGCGTAACCGAAATACATGTATGTCTGAATAGAGTTTGATACAATAAGTACGTCTATGTCACAGCGAGCACGTGCGTGCTTATTTCGTAACTTTGATTCGTTGACATCTATGCCCGTGGGACGGAATCCCTCGCTACGGTGATCGAGGGTTAGGTCAACTACGAAAGTGGCTTTCCGTCATTTTTCTTCTTCTATTTTTGTCGTTTCATTTTTTTATTTTCTTTTTGCACAAATTCATTTTACCGTCAAAATTGAACGGTAATAGCATCCACAAAATACATTAAAGTTTTGGTAATACTTCCTAGCCTATTAATATTCAGCTTGGATTTGTTGCATGGAACATTTAGCCAAAATTTATTGCAATTTTTCAAGAAAGGTTTGTTTATTGCATGCTGCTTTCTGTTTGTTCAGCATTATTAGCTTGTTTTTAATTGATAACTAATTGTATGCAACAAATAACTTTGATGTTGAATTTTTACGATGTACTGGCCAGATTTATCCTATAAAATGAAACAGTTGTTTCGTTTTGCACGGTTGACTTAAAAATATAAATATTTTGTCTGAGTAGTCACTGCATGTTCCGAGTTAAACAATTAAAAATATAGAGACTTGTATT
Organism: Belonocnema kinseyi; assembly: GCF_010883055.1. NCBI lineage: Eukaryota > Metazoa > Arthropoda > Insecta > Hymenoptera > Cynipidae > Belonocnema > Belonocnema kinseyi. The sequence goes on from NC_046663.1 coordinate 115,822,952, forward strand.
CTTAAATTATCAAATTCAAGCCTTGATAATGATAAAATTATAAAATTTAAAAATTAAATATTGAAATTCCAAAATGATTTTGAAAATTAAATTGTCATTTAAAAAAAACTTTTTCAAATTTAATTATTTCACATGATATATCAAGTTAGGTTCAAATATTATATTTAAGTATATTTGAACTAAATCTCAGATTTATGAAATTCCCGGTCAGAAAATACATTCACTTTAATTTACCTGTGCCTTCTCCAGTGCTCACATAGCGCAAAATAATAATTAATTAATTAAATGGTCGAATGAAAAAAGATATTAATTAGTTAAATTATATACTCTAATTAGAAAAAAGGATAACGAAGCAAGATAAAATTGACACTAAAATATTAATATCTCGTAACGTCAGGCTATTCCGAGTGGGTCAAAAAACTTGCTAGGTATTTAAAAGATGTACATTTTCCTGTGTCGATTTGCGTTGAGCCGGTAATCAAGCCTAGACCGCCGTAGACCTTAATTACTCTTCTCTCCTGCGGTTCTCAAAGAGGGACTCTTCTTTTCTCTTATTTAAAATCTGATGCAAGAATGAGAACTTGAAGGCGTCAGGTAGTAGTAACTCTCTAAATCTGAATCAGCGATAAAAATTCTTATATATATATATATATATATATGTGCGTACCGACAGAAACTGGACTGACAGAAGAGATCTTCAACAGAGTCGCACCATTACCAACATTCTTAATTTGTCCTTTTGACTAAATCAATCTTCTTTAGTACAGTAAACTAAGTTTTTACCTTTTTAGGTATTGTGATGAATTAGAGATACAATTTTAGAAGATTAAGATTTATTTTTTGGCATTGGCATATGTTTTTGCTTTTTATGACCGATTTTTACATTGACTTCCGTTCCAGACTTTCTTTTTTTCAGAATGAGTAATAGTTTGACTAAAAAAACTGATGCTGATGTTTGAATCTTGTCCTAAATCCCTGGGTTTGTCGTGCCATCTATGCCCGAAACAAAAGCCCTAGACCTAGACCCTAGGGCCTAGAGTCCTAGACCTTGATAGAGAGCAAATAGCTTTGCACGAGGGTACTGTGTGTGCTGATGTTTCCATCGTCGGGATAAGTGAACCCTCACCCATAATGCTTCATGGTTCGACTCCAATTTCTGTCAGCTTAAAAGTAGGTATCACGAAGAACATCTGCTTCCATGTTATCTATTTGTTTACTTTTTATTGAACTGTTTTACAATTTCTCTTTGTTCAGATAAATTTAACAATTTTCACAAATTAATTTACCTTTCAAAATTCGCCTTGTACACAAGATATTCACTCTTTGATAACAACTGCAACTATTTTGGTCAAAATTTTGTTCCATTTTATTATGATTTAGCACACAGTATAAACTCTATAATAAAACTGGTACGCGAAATGCATAAATAACTCAAGTTCAAATCATCAAAAATCAACCAATACGTCCTTGGTTCAAACATTCATCATTATTCTCACAGGTCATAAAATTTGTCGCCCATAAAAGTGTACAAATCCGACTAAGCAAGGAGACCACAGTATTTAAAAGCCCGCCCTAAGAATCTGGCTTCTTCATGTCACCTTTTCTACTTAAAAAAGAGCTGAATGCTTAGCTAATAATTCCACTTGGGAAATTCCCTTGAATCTAAAGTCTCTAAACTTCTAGAGTCTAAACTCTAAATTCTCTAAAGGCATCTAAATTACGGTATACCTTGTCGACAGCATGCATTGTCAAAGACTTCAGAAGTGGTAAAATATCGCGGTTGCGACGCAGACTTCCCGGGCGGTCGAGCTTTTCTCAATACCTCTCCATTGAAGTATACCGCCCAACAAATACCGCAAGAAAACCGACCGTAATAAGTATCACTTTGAACAAATTCAACGCTACATATAATATCCCTTGGTGAGCTTCCTCGGGTGCCGATCCGTGCTCGACGGATTCAGAGCACATGCTTGTATTGAGGAGCCAATTTAAGGGCCCCCGTAAAGGCTGATCACGTCAGTAAGCGTGTCCCCAGAATAGGACGAAAGGAGCTCAAACCTGAATTAAGATTTTAAACCCTTCAATTGGACACGGCTTATTCGATACGGTACAACGACGCATCGAGTCATATAGCAGAGAGGGTCCATATTCGCCACCTAAAGATGGAAAAAGTGGAAAAAAATAGAAGTAGGGTGGAATAGAAGACACACAAAATGAGAAAAATACATGGATCTAAGTTCTAAGCTATCACAAAACTTGAAACTACAATTTATAAAACAAGGTGTCCAATGGCCATATTTATAAAATTGCTTGTAACAATCCGATTGCTATATTAATACTGAAAATGTCGAGTTTATTTCAGCGTTTTTCTTAATATAAAAATTCAAATTATAAAATGGCCATTTTTCTCATTTTATTCCATTATACATTACTGAACACACACAAATTATAAAATCACGAAGCACAATTCCTTTTTTACATTAATGCTAATTATTTCTATAAAAAAATCAAAATTGTTTCAAAGACCGATAATGAATAAACCTAATCCTGTTAATATTATTGTAAGTATGAGTATTAAATCGTAAGTAAAGGTTACTTGAAAACTATACATGAATCTAGTTACACGGCCGTCATCCAGGTTTAACTTACCCAAGTGCTGCTTAACTTCGTTGATCGAATGTGAAGTCTTAAACAATTCCATGTGACCAATGAAAACTTTCTCGAGATATGCATATTATATACAGAGTGGTTTTTTTAACTTGAGACTTTTGATTCGTAACATTTTTTCAGAGTGCCTATTTTTCGAGACATTTGAAAGTTTCAAGTTAAAAAAGTCACCCTGTATATACCGCGTGATTTTGATTTAATTTTGATGGATCCGACCACCGCCGTACCAGTACACTGCACAGGGTTAATTTGAAATTGTAAAATATTAAGCAATTAAAATTGTTTCGAAGTGTCTCTTTGTTCTACAATTCCGGGACGACTAGTTCGTCCCCCTTACCAACTCCCTCAATTTTTCGGGACTGCTAGCCGTAGTCGCAGTCTTTTTTATTAACATTTTAAAAGGTCAAAATATAAAAATGTAAGATAAACATCTTTTTTTAATGGAAGATTTTCAGACCGACGGATTACTAAATCGAGAGCGCTTTAAAATCAACAAATGTGAATTTAAAAGCTATTGTACCAATTGAAATACTTTATATTACTAGTTATACATTTTTAATTGAAAATGCTCAAAATTAAATAATTTGAGATTAATACTTTATACGAGTTGACAATTTTAAATTGGTAGTGCATGAAATAAAAAATGTAAGCATTGTAATGTCTGAATGATTATTATGAATACACTACATTTAAAATTGAATGGACTTATAAGACTGCACTTCAGTGGAGCCGGCAATTTCAAATTAAAAGCATGTAAGTTGTAATATTTTTCATCGTAGCATCACAAACAGGCCCATCTCTAAAATTTTGTTTGACCCAACTAATCACAGTAAAAACTCTGGGATCAATTTGATCGCAGATAATTTTAAGATGTGTTCCAACTCGCTTGTAGTTGGGGTACGAAACTCGTCGATAGTATTTGCCGCAAAACTGTAACAATAATTGACAGTAGGTGATGTGTCGTACCCCAGGTGCAAGGGAAACGATACCTTGTGAAGTGGTACCATTTATTCTACCAAGATGAATTTTTGTTGCAGGTATATGGTTTCCTGAAATTAGCGTTAGATTCACACTTTTTTTTTACCGTAAATGTAAGATTCTTCAAATTTGAAGAAATTCGGTTAGAAAATCTGGAAATACAAACTGTTCGCTTCTATTTCTACTTGTTGAAATTGTATGCAATTTCTTAAGTTTTTAATTTGGAAATTGTCTAGTTTGTAATGATTCGAATCTGCACATCATGGAAAGTTGGGAATTGTTGAATTTTTGTATGTTCAACTTTCAATGTTAAAGCTTCAAATTTAATATAGTTTGGAATCAGATTTGTTACACTGGAAATACTTTAAATCCTAAATTGTTTAGTTGTAAAATGTAAAGGGTTGAAATTGAAAACTTAGCCAGTTTCATTGTTGAAAAGCGGGGAATTAGCAGGATTTTTTCCAACTTTGAGTGGCCACCCTAACCCCTAACATGAAGCATTCCCAACATCTGCTTGAATGATTATCGGCTAAAAAAAAGAAGTTGACCCTTAATTTTGTTCCTTGGGGGACTTAAAAAGATATTGCCGAGCCAATTAGCGTCAACTCTGCCGATCCATAACGTATTTTTTTAAAGTTTTTTACCACACGACCTCGTTTCCCCTTTTCGCGCTGAAAGTGACTTGCGTCTCCGCTTTATTAAGTCGCCCACGGAAAGGGATACCATCGCCAAAGGTAGAACCGACTGCCAGGTAAATTACATGGATGGGTATGCGCCATTCGCGTGTAGGTGTCTTCGTGTATGTCTTCGTTTTCCTGGCCGATGCGAAGAGGTCGTGATCTTGCCGCGTAGGGCACTCGCAGTCAAAACCCAAGCATCTGATATTAATTGTTTATATTTCTCACCAAATTAGGAGCGGGTTTTGGTCGCGATTTGGGTTTTATCAGGCTTCTAATAATAATGAGGCCCTTGTCAGTGTTTTCGTTACTGTATTCGGTAATTGTTGCAAAGTACAGTTGATGTTGTACTCGCGTTAATGTTACGTTTTCATTCCCCAAAACTGATCGTTTACACTCAAACACGCTTGTTAAGTTACAACCGATGACCTCGGCAATCGTTAACACAGTATCTACATACCTTCTTTCACCCGCGATAACTTAGCAGAATTAGGCTCTCTGTAATTTATACCGGTCTTGATTTCCTGTCACCTTATTTTTATGAATATAGACGTCCTACATGCTTAATTAAGGAAGTTTTTAATTGCGACCAGAAAAACATTTCTTTGAATCAAAGCAAAGCAACCTTGTGTTTGTAAATCGCGTTCAATATAATGTTTATAGTGTACAATTACAAAATTAAAGTTGCGAATCCAGATTTTTTGTATGAATATAGTAAATGCAATGTATAAGTAAAGAATAAAAATCAACACCGATTCTTGCCATCTGAGGAACTTTGAATCTTTTGGATATTAGGCTCTGATGAATTTGAATTCATATCGCCTCCCAGAGGCCACCGCAAGGGGTCCGCCGTGGATAAAACCACTTTGCTGAATCTTTCTTAACGTACAGTCTTGATCATTAATAGTTGTGTATATAATCTTTGTAAGTTAAGGGTATGTGATACTTATAGTTTCCCCGGCTTTTTTTCAACAAAAATGAAAATATTTAAAAACTGATTTCGTAGATGCTATAAAATATCATAACGGACGTCCCTGGACTCTTTTTTGAGGGATAATAACAAAAAAATTTCTTGTGCTAAATAAAAATTTTATGCATATGCATTATTATGAGGTTACATCATTTTTCATCTCTGCCTTTCCGATAATCTGAAAATTATTTATGGAATAAACTTTTTTGATTGCCTGCAAACAAGATTAGTTCCGGGAGATTAGTTACTATGTTTATTTGTAAGTCCAAAGTTTTCGGCCAAAAATATTGTGTAGCTTGGAAGTAACGCACAGGTGAATTGTAATACACATAACCTCAAAATATACACGCATGTTGTTAGCAATATCAAAAATATTTTGATAAAAAAACACAAAAAAAGTGTGTGGGGACGTCCGTTAGCATGTTCGCTATCATTTCCCAGATTTTGAAGGCAAAAGTATTTCTTATCCTAGGAAAAAACCAGGGGAATCTAACACTGAGAAAATCGATACTATTTCCTAAGCGCTATGCAAATTAATCACATTTTGCTAAATTAAAACTATTTTGAATTAACCTACAGAAAAAGTGTGTGGGTACGTCCGTTAGCATGTTCGATATCATTTCCTAAATTTTAAAGACAAAATATTTATTATTCTACAAAAAAAGCCGGGGAAACCTAAAACTGGTAAAATCGACAATTTTCTAAGTATCACATGTCCTTAAGCTCAGTTGAAGACAAACCTTAATCTTTACCTTATCAATTTTTTAAACCGTAACTCGTTCAAATTAACTTCTAAAAATGTATTTAGCATGAATCTAAGAAAGTTAAACTGCAAAGTTGATAAGCGACTAATTCAGATATAGACAGAAGGCTTGACTTGAGCCAATTTAAAACATCAACCGCTTTATATCCATAAGAAGCGGATATAAAACGGTTTTATTAACACCTAATCTGTATAATTATACATATAAACTTAATAATAACACTTGACTGACAATCAAGTGATTTGCTAGACCATGTAATTCGCATTTTGATATAAATATTCTTAGCTAATTATAATAAATAACAGGTAAGCTATTCGGCTTTCATTTGCAGACCAAATCCGCCGTTTCGGGAGCAAATAAACGACTCGCGCCCTGCAAATAAACTTCCTTCGAGATTGTATTCTCAGCGCAGTGACAAATAGTATTATATGGATTAAAGTTAAATGAATTCAAGTGGGCCAAGTGATTAAATGATTCAAATGTTTTCGGCTCAAATTAATTGCAAGAATCAATTGCCTAAACAACATGCGAACAGTCTTCTAACAATTCTGTATATAGATTTTTATTCTTTCAAAAAGGTCGCTGATCAGAATGTGTCATATTTGCCCGTGCAGAAATCGCCCGATTTTAAACGTAATACCGATCTGGCCCTGATCGGTAGAACTTTGTGGTCCATACCTAAGATAAACTCAAAAATCCATTATATTTATGGCTTTTTATTACAGGAAAACAGATATATCATTCATTTTCTCGGAAGCTATCACAGGCAGAAAAAAATATTCTAAACAAAAAATTTGAACCTCAATAGGAGCTACAACTTTTGTAAAGAACATTTTGCGAAATTTTGCATATTGGCTTAGATAAACGCAACTATGACTTTTATGGTTTTTGCATGGTTTCACCATGAAGATGATCTAGTCGCCAATTTTCACTATCAAATTCGTAATCAGCGTATCAAAGTACATAAGTATGCGGAGTTTAAATAAAATCGGATAATTCAGCTACTCGGAATTGCACCCTACTTTTCTAGAAAAACAGTAATTATAATTGATTAAAAATGTGATATATACTTTTCATCAGAAGACAACAAGTTTTTTAATAATTGCTTATAACAATATATTCTAATGAATACGTTTTCTGCATTTAATTCCGCACTTACCTCCAATGCATTTGTAATTTGCAGTGATTTCTGTAAATTGTATATAATTTTCTCTGACCATTTTTCTGATTTCAAAAAAGTAAGCAATTGATTATTCGAAGGTAATTACATATCGAATATAATTCAATATTTAAACAGATTATAAATAAATAATGAAGTGTATTACTTTATATAGAAATAAATACTCATTTCGACACCAGCTTGTTGTTGTTTTCCGATGAAAATTATATATCACATTTTTAATCAATTATAATTACTTTTTTGCTAGGAAAGTACTCAGAAAGTACTCAAAAGTGGTTATGACAATATATTATTATAAACAATGATTAAAAGATATTTTTTACTGAAAAGAAATACATATCACATTTTTCATCAATTATAATTACTTTTTTATCACAAAAGTACCTAAAAAGTACGCAAAAGTGGTTATAAAAAGATTTTATTACAAACAATTATTAATAAAACATATTTGTTTATTGATAAAAAAACATGTCATACATTTTCAGTCAATTACAATCACTTTTTTGTCCCGAAACTACAAAAAAGGTCAAATTGTAATCATAATTGGTGATAGCAAGCTTTTGTTATAAACAATTAATTATTTATTAATAATAAAATACGTATTATACATGATAAATGACATGGCTAGGAAATTTTTCTTTAAACTTACGCCAAATGGACTCCACTTTCATTTAATCTTTAGTAATTCTATCGCGGGATGCACAGGAAACAAGATATTTTCGAAAAAAAAAAAAAACAAAAAACAAATTCTCTGTTTTTAGTAAAAAATGCAACAACCAAAAAATAAATTTTTAACACCTTGCAGTTCCCAAAGTAATAGATCTAAAATACTTTTTTTTAAATCTATGCAGATTTTTGTAGGCTCTATTTTATCCTCTGGCATTATTAACGCAAACTAAAACGTACACGATTTATTTTGAAAAATCTGAACTCCAATTTTTTGCCCATTAAAATGGCGAAAATGGCCAACTTTTAGCGGCCACAACCTATTACCTATTATTAGTAGAACATTATTCTTTTTTTTTGTAATTACAGAGAATTGAGTCAACTTTTACTCACCTGTGGAAGACTTTCCCGTTAAGTAATTAGGTACGAAGGTACACAGTGTTTTTTGAAACTTAGTGATTTTTTGCTGAAAATAAAAAAGGGGGATTTTTCTTGTAGCATAACTCTAAACTTATGGAAGATAGCGGATTTTTTTTTAATTTTCTCATAATTGTGTCATCTTCTTTTTTCTGTTGGATATTCTGCTCTCAATTGCAATGGGAATTATCCGTCCCCGCAAATTTAACTTTTGGAAATGTTAAAAAAAAACCCGGTTTGGCAATTAATTGATGAAAAACATTGGAAGTAGGATTTTTTCGGGAATTTCACTTATTATTTCAACATAATGCCTGGACTATTACTTTTATTTCCCTATAAGCATGACGGAATTTTAAGCAAGTTTTCATGAAATTCGTCACTTTGAAAAAAAAACACTGATCGCCGAATATCAAAAGTACATGGAAACATCGACAGGTTGAAAATCTGTATTAAATACCATGTTTTATTTAAATCGTACCAATGTTGAGCCAGTGCTAGCAGCCTATATTGGCTATTTATATTGGCCGATCCTTCACCAATGCTTGGCCCACTGTCGGTACTTTATTGCGTCAAGTCTCACTTTTAGTTCGGGGATCCATGTTTCACGAGGATCGGCCGAAGTCTGAACCAGTGATGCCACATTACTGGGTCTAAGGTCACTTTAACCATGGCAAACCATGTTTGATTAAAATCGGCCCAATGTTGAGCCAGTGTTGGCAGCCTATATTGACTATTTATATTGGCCGATGCTTCACCAATGCTTGGCCCAGTCTTGGCACTTTATTGCGCCAAGTCTCAATTTTGGTACGGGGAACTATGTTTCACGAGGATCAGAGAAAGTCTGGTCCAGTGACGGCACATTACTGGCCCAAGTGTCACTTTTACCACGGCAAACCATGTTTTATTTAAATCGGACCAATGTTGAGTCAATGCTAGCAGCTTATATTGGCTATTCATGTTTGCCGATCCTCCATCGATGCTTGGCCCAGCATCGGCACTTTATTGCGCCCAGTCTCACTTTTAGTACGGGGAACCATGTTTCACGAAGATCAGCCAAAATTTGGCTAACAGGTTTGGTTTAATACTGGTACCACGTGTTGGGCCAAAAATGGCAGCCAAACCTTGGCTGCCAAGTGCAGGCCATAGTTACCATTCCGTCATTGGCGCGATAATGGCAGCCGAGCTTCGGCAGTATTTTTGCCGACTATGAGCCAATGTTGGGCCGTATGTGATTTCGCACTTGGGAATGAACAGAATTAAATGTGTCAGGGCGATTTTAATATATTGATAGACTGTCGATAAACGGCTGGTCAATGTTCTTATAGCCGGATATGGTCCATTTACCATCAAGAATGCTTCTCGTTAAACATTCAGTTATTTTCTTGAAACCTTACATCGAAAATCAAGTAAGAAAACCTGGTATCTTTACTAAATTTAGAGATACAGCCAATATTATATTTAAATATTTTTTCTTTACGATTTTTCACTAGTTTCTAATTTACTTAGAATGCAGATTGGACATTGTTGTGAGCTTAATGTTTATTACCACATACAAAATAAGAATGTTACATATTAAGATTCTTATTGTTTATACGAGTCTTTCAATGTTATCGATCACATTTATATGTTCGTACATAGAAAGATCGATAAGGCGATATCTTAAGTTATTTCAAAGACGTGACTTTAACCCTAGAAGCCCAAACTATGGTCTGGTCACTGGTGGACCGACGTGTTATTTGCAATTCTGTTTGTTTGGAAGAAGTTAAGGGCGATGCTTGGGATCTTTGCTGAAAAAAACTTTCGGTAGAACCCTAACAGTAAGGCATACTACGCAGATCTGTATCGCAGTAGCAGCGGCAGTGAAAATTTTAAAAGTGTCGTGTCGGTCTGTGGGACCATAGAGTGGAACTGGCGTTTCGATATTATTATTTATCAGTCAAACAATGTTAATTTGTTCCAAAGTTGTAAACACATGAAATCATTCGGTCCCCCAGACCAAGTATGGCTAAATAAGGGTAAAAAAAGTGTGATCTTCTAGATCTAGAGTTAAACGAGACTTAAAAATCACAC
>NC_046663.1:115833440-115836573 GCF_010883055.1 Belonocnema kinseyi
GAGGGCGAGACCTGTTGGGACATTATATATACAGATATGTATGCCAATTGGAAACGAGTCAGGCGGCTCTCCCTGTTTACGTTTCTGTCCCCTTGAAATCAGTCTAAGGCCATTTGAAGGCAACCCCCGACACTTGACTATAGTCAGGAGATGAAAGTGTTGGAGGTGTTGGGTTCGAAGCGAAGGCTGGAGAAATGAAACATTTCTAATTTGAAATATTCAAAGTCTGCTTATGTGAAGCGCCTCTTCTTCTAATTAAAAAAAAACTGTTTGATATTGGCCCAACACTGGTTAAAAAAAAAAATTTGCTAGGCATGTTAATGAAGCGACACGAAAAGCAAGCATGACTGCAAATGTCTTAATGGGTATTATGCCCAACATTGGAGGTCCACGAGCATCAAAATGAGCTCTATTGTCCAGTGTGGTTCACTCGCAACTGCTGTATGCAGCGCTGGTGTGGCGCAAGCAGTGACAAAGCAGAAACAAAAAAGGCTTTTGACTAAAGTACAGAGATAGATAACCATACGAATATGCAGTGCATATATAGAAAAATATCAGTTGGGGCAGCGGTTATACCTGGAACGCCACCGATTCATCTGATGATAGAAGAGCGAGAGGTGAACTATAGTATGAAGCGAGAGACCCGGAAAATGCTAGAAGAAGATTACTTCACAACACAAGCTCTATCAGGACACAGGTGTTTCACGAAATTTCTGCATGACAGAAACAGGGCGGAAACAGATAAATGTATTTACTGTGATAAAACAGATGATGCAAGGCATACGATGTTTGTGTGTGACCGATGGCACTTCGAGAGAGAAACTTTTCTGCAAGAAACGCAGTCTCCCTTTACCCCTTCTAACATGATGGAATGCTTGTTAAAGTCTGAGCGGCATTGGGACATTGCTTAACATACAATAAGAAAAATAATTGAGACAAAAGAAATAGAATATAGAGAATTTAAAGGTTAATAGACAGTCTCCTTCTTCTGAAGTGATGCTAAAGCGGTTTCCGGGAGATATGAGCAAAGAAAGGGTGGGTTTTTTTAGTAGGTCTTTGGTAGCATCATTATAATGATCAAATTTAAGATCTTGGTGTTTATAAGCATATATATTAGGATCATTTTAGCGATGCTATCAATATCCCCACACTACCGAGAAGTGCGGACTCTTTTCGGTGTGTTATAAGAAAATTTTTAACCAGCTCTCGTAAAAAAAAATGTTTTAAATCATCATCATCTGCATCAGCATGAAAAACATCTACAACCTGCAGTAAAGCAAATATACTTTAGAAACAAAATTATTACAAAAAAGAATTACAGTGGCGAATTTGGTGCGAATGATTATTGGTGAAAGCTGTACAGGTTGCGTCAACACGTAGCGGATGACGTCGAGGTCGTCTACGAGACTCGCGACTCGACCCAAGATCGAATGTGCGATCGGGTGTGTAAGTGCGAGCAGGCCACCAGCAGAGTTCTGGACCACCTCGGCCGTACCGAGACCCAGTCTGCCGGCGACTGGGGCAAAAAGAGAGGAAAAGAAAAGTCGCTGGAAGAGGAGGAGACTTGAGGACTCCTGAGAAGACCCGGGCCCCAACACGGGAAGAATGCGTGGGTCGGACATAATGATTCGGACTTTGTCGGTATGGTGGCGCAATGATAGTCTCTCCTTGGCAAGGATGGATTAAATTTTTTTTCATTTTTCTACATCTCCTCTCAGCCTTTTTTATTTAACAACATGTAAGAAAATTTGAATAAAGTGTTTGCTCCTCTTTAGAAAATGTACGTGAAACAACTAATTATTCTGTAGCAATTATAATAACAGTATTGTAATTTAAACATCCTTATTAATTTGAAGAAAGCAACCAACTTTCAATTTAAACTTGAAAAAAAGAGAATTGCGTCACTTTAAATTTGGTGTATAATCTGGGTTTTCTACCGGAAGAATTCTTTCGAAGATAAGAAAATGTTTGCCATGTAATGTGTGACGTCAACGGTAGCTGACCAACTCTGCCTCGATTAACTTCTTTTCTGTTTCATGTTTGACTTAAATCTTAGCTTTTTCAGACGAACCTTTGTATGATTCGCGTGAAAGTCAACGCGATAAATGTCCTGTGTAATTAACGGCAGCAGGTTCGAGCAGTAGGTTTGATTTTATGTCTTCTTGATTGCTATCGGAAAACTTTAGGGGTGTATATTTCTCGCATTATGTTTTTATTTCTGTTTCACTTCCATTTAAAATTTTCTAAGGTAATTTATGATAATAAAATTAAAAGTTTCATAAAAAAGGAGCTGGTTAGACTCACAGAAAAAACTGAAGTTAAATTTTGTTGCATGTAAAATTTCCCACTGATAAAGTTTACATGTTATTTGGCGAAAGTTTATCCTACGATGAAATAAAAGCTGTCGTCTGCTACGACATCCTTAGCAGCAATGGGAAAACGGCAAAGTATGAATGAATTCGAGCTATAAACAAGGCCAAAACATTTAAAACAACACAAAAAAAACAAAGCTAGAATTTGTTGCAGGTAAGACTTGCAAACGGTTAAAAATTAAACATATTTCGGCGAAAGATGCACTAAGATTAAGAGAATAATTCTGATCTCGTCTACAGCGTCACGCTGTCTAGTTAAACGCACAAGACAGTCGAATTAAAATCTGTATAGTTAGAATAACAAGACATGAGGTATATTAAAAAATCCGAGTTTTCCGGTCAAGTTTTTTAGTTAAGAAGGAAAAGAATAAGACCCTTAGAAACTTTTTATATTAAGCTGCCTTATTGTTCAGCCGACCGAAAAAAATTAAATGTAGGCCCTTCCTTTTCCGAAGGTCATGATATATTTTCAGTGGGGGTCAAAATGACATCCTGGAAGTTTCAGCAAGAAAGATAAATTCTCTTGGTTCGCACAACGCGGTCAAAGGTCAAAATCACGGAAAATTATATGTTTCTCGTTATTTTCAAGCAAAGAATTTTTTTTGTAAACCGGGTAAATGGTAAGAGTTATATACTATGATTATTAAGTGCCTATGACCTAGGTACGAGGGTAGTTCAATAAGTCCTTAGAATGACCAACAGATGGCGCGCGAATCGCTCCAAATCATCTGTTTTCAGTCAGCACCACTCCCGACTAGATA
>NC_046663.1:115836673-115850205 GCF_010883055.1 Belonocnema kinseyi
AAGTGTATAGAGCTCCAAGGAGATTATGTTGAAAAATAAAAAAAAATTACCCAAAAAAAATTGTTTTTATACTTCATTCTAAGGACTTATTGAACTACCCTCATAGTATAGACTTATAAAAATTCAGTCATGTTCGCGGACACTAGTTAAAGTACCAAAAAATGGTGAGAATCACGAAAAATTGTATTTTTCTCTTTATTTGCAGGTATTATATAATAATATAAGTTTCCTTGTAGTATAAACCTCAAAGAAAATTATCTAATGTTCGTACACCTCAGTTACACTACCGAAAATGATAAAAATCTCGTAAACTTTAATTTTTCCCATTATTTCAAGCCAATAATTTTTTTCTAATCCGGTAAACTGTAAAATTAGTATATTATTCTAATATTAGTTATATGGAGTATAGACCTCTAAAATGATCTTATTTTCGCACACTTATGTTTAAATTATTATGTATAAGATCATTTGTCATGAAGTCTAAACTTCATACATACTCATAGCAAAAAATTATGAAAACTGTTTCATATAGAAATTTTTGTGAGATAAATTAATCTAAAACTTTAAAATCGATATTTCGATTAGTTTATGAGACATTGATGGTTTTTTAAACTTTAGGAATTTTTTCGAGAAAGTCAAATTTGATACTTTCAATTGCGGCATTGTGATCAAATGTTCACCCAGCCTTTAAAAAATTACAATATCGCTTTCGGCGCAAAAAATTTAAATTTGCATAATACCTATACAAAATTGTATGAATTAATATTCTATTTTTGAGGCATTCAAATCATCAATGTCTAAAATTAGACTGTAAACTTTCAAGCACGTCAAGTATCAGATGATTCGATCAGTAAAGGTTAAAAGTTGAGATTTTTCAATTTTCAAAAAAGAAATTCTTTAAATTGTAACTTGTATCATAATTTTAAATCCAAATTACAATATAAGTAGGTACTGTAAAGTTTAAATAACCTTTTGTCTTTATATAAACATTAAATTCAAATTTTTCAATATTGAAAAACCCGTTTTTATATCATATTTCAGTATAGAACACTTTTTCCTAAAACAAATATATTTTAAGATATTGAGAAAAATTGTCTTTTTAAAAGAAGGAACAATTTACCCTTATTAAATTATGATTTGTTTAAAAAAAAGCTTCAAATTGATTAGTATCAAATACATTAAAAATTACATTGGCACCTCAAAAAATTTTCGCTACATGAACGTTATCTTATAATATTAACTTACAAATAAAAAAGATAATTTTCCAGTTCATGGAGACAGGGCATAGTGAATGGATTAATAGAAAGATATTTTCCAAGCATGTCTTTCGAGTCTGGGATCCGAACGGGAGAGCGAGCATCCATTTTAAATCCTGATGATTTGATGATTTATTCTTGTGCAAAATGTTCTCCTGGTTCCGAATATATCGGATGCACTTAGTGAATTCCCAGTCGTTTTGTTGTTATTTGGAATTTTATATGTTTAGATAAAAAATGTCATATCTCTGAAAATTATTATAGTTTTGAAAATATTTTTTCATATTCATTTGAAGAAGTGTGATATGCACAAATTTTGTTAATGGTGTATGTCGATTTAATTGATAGTTTTCGAGAAAAACAATAAAATAGCGTTTTAATGAAAAGCCATTTCTACAGTACATTTTTTATCATTTCACAATTTTTTTTTTGAATCATATAGAACATCTGAGACAAAGACAATTTGTTTAAAACTTTTTTCAATTAGACTATTAGTTTAGAAAATAATAATAAGAATAATAATAATTTTCAGAGATATGACATTTTTTACCTAAACATATAAAATGTCAAATAACAACAAAACGACCGGGAATTCGATATGTGCACCCGATATATTCGGAATCAGGAGAAAATCGAGAAAACCTTCTTGCCCAAAGGACTTTAATATCGAATACAATTTTGGATAATTAAGATACGCTATTTGGGTAAAAATAATGTGCTTTTTAATATTTTGCAATAAAAAATTAATTTTTTTTACAATTTCTTTTAGAAAATAGGCTTTCGATGTTTTACTAGTCGCGGCAAGTCAAAAATACAAGGCAAAAAGAACACGAAGTAACTTGCGGGCGATGCTTTTGTCGAAGAGCTCGAGGGCAGCCTCAAAATAGAACATTGGAACACTGTGTATTTAGTGGCTGTTCCGAACTTACCCGAACGATCGTCGCTAGTGTATAGCCGAAATTAGCCGGGACTTATTTCCCGTGGATTTTCGATCAGAGTCTGAGCTAATTCACAAGACTAAAAGATACGTAAGGGCCAGCGATTCTTTTCGTCTGTCAATTCGCGCCGCACGTATTGCCCTCCTTGTACAACTTTTAGGACACGGAAAGTGCTTTGCGTATCTTTTCCTGTTGTATTTTTCAACTTTATCGACTTTCCTCATTTATAAACAATCGTTTTTTGCAATAAATATTAATAATTAATAGATTTTATTAACACAGTTAGATGCAGTTTTCTCTTACGAATCCAACGATACTAAAAACTCATTTTTTATAAAAATTTCACTTATGTATCTTTTTAGTTTGGAAGGCAGAAATGTGAGAGGAGGAAACCTTTTTTTATGAGCTTGTCCATTTGGACGTCTCTTGTCCTTTCAAAATGTAAAGTGAGGATTCGGGCTTCGCAGTCAACGTGTTAATTTTAGATATACCTTTTTGACGTTAAAGAATAAATTTGCGATAATGATTTTTATATATGTAAAAAAGTAAAGGATCGATGTTTAGCGTGCTGACACTAAAACAGTGGGTGGTCTTGGCATGATATTCTGCTTGACTGAATGCAAAGTCTTACGTCAGAGATCTTTCTTCCTCCCAGGGGGAAAAGTCGGATATTAGCCAGAGTTCACGACCGGCGCAGTACCATGCCAGTTGTAATTCAGAATAAATACAAGTACTGTCTGATAGTACTGTGCCAACCATCGGCATATTACTGGTTTACTACTGGCTCAGTACTGATTGTCATTACTGGTAGAATACCGACGCAAGAATTTCGCCAACGGTTGGCGCCATACTGGGTCACAATTGGCCCAGTACTGACCGTCACCTTTGGTGAAATACCGGCACAGAAGTTCCGCCAACGGTTGGCGTGATACTGGTAATCTAATGGCGCAGCACTGATACATATTACTGGTAACATACTGACACAAGAATTCAACCAATGGTTGGCATCATACTGGTTTACAAATGGCCAAGTACTGACCGTCGCAACTGGTGCAATACCGACACAGGAGTTCTGCCAACGGTTAGCGTAATACTGGGTCGACTAATGGTGCATTACTAATACATAATACTGGTAAAATTTTGACACAAGTGTTCAACCAACGGTTGGCGTCATACTGGTTTACAACTCGCCCCGTACTGACCTGTATTACTGGTTTAATACCGGCACAGGTGTTCCGCCAATGGTTTGGCGTGATACTGATATACTAATTTTGCTGTACTGACCCAGTCGGACCAATCCGTATTGTGGCGACGTTCACAAAAAATTTAGTACTGCCCCAATATGGGTTAGCCGCTACTGACTTGCCATTACTGGCGCAGTAATGGCTATCATAAATATTTAGTACTGAGCCATTACTGGGAAGATTTAAATTTTCGCGCGCTTTGTACATTATCGCTAGAAGTTGGTACGATCTAAATGGCTACCAACGGCTACCAACAACAACTCAACGTGGTTTTACTCGGCATCGTGAAACGTTTTGATTGTTTTTGCGGAAACAGTGCAGTTTTTCGCGGAAAATTGCAAGTTATGAGCAGTAATTCAAAGAAAGTTCAGGATTCTATCGTAAAAAAGTGATTTTTTTTATATCTTCAAGCTGCATGGTTACAACAAATTCACTCATTTTCGTCAGAAATTCAAGTATTATCATTGATGCACGTGATAAAAGAAATCTAACCTACAATATTATAGGTTTTCCTCATTTTATATTCCTCATTTTCTTCCACGTGTAGAACGCCGGAATGCAGCATTTCGGAAAATTTTGACTCTGATTCCATTTGCTCTTTTGGAACAATCAGAGGAAACTGGAAGCGAAGAAGAAAATATTGCTACTGATCAGATCTCTAATCCGCCATTGCGGGCTCAGTTTTGATTGACAGTACTGTGCCCGTATTCCATCATCACTTATTGCCAGTACCAAGCCCGTATTCCGTCAGTATAGGTGCAATACCGATTGCTATTATCGTGTCCGCATTTCACCAGTACGGGCGCAGTACTAATGGCTAATACCGTGTCCGTATAGCGCCAGTATAGACGCAGTACTGATTTTTAGTACGGTTCATGTACTAGTTAGCCAGTAATGGCATGCCCATATGAGCCCAATACAGCCAGGCAGTACTCAGCCAGTGCTGGAAGGCCAGTAATGGTAAAGCGTTATCATTCAGTACGGGCATCAGTACAGGCGCCCGTACTCATTGCCAGTACCGCGCCTGTATCCGCCAGTAAAGGCACAGTACTGTGCCCGTTGTTAAAGTCTGATTGGGGATACGTATTACTGGTAAAGTACTGAAACAAGAGTTCAACGAACGGTTGGCATCGTACTGTCTTACAACTCGCCCAGTAATGCCCGTCGCCACTGGTGTTATAGCGGCACAGGAATTACGCCAACGATTGGCGTGATACTGGGTCGACTACTGGCGCAGTGCTGATACGGATTATTGGTAAAATACTGAAATAAAAGTTTAACCAACGGTTAGCATCATGCTGGCGTACCACTGGGTGAGAAGTGATATGCGTTACTGGTGAAATACTGGCACCGGCGTTTCCCCAGCGATTGAAGTAGCAGTGGCCACATACCAACTTCAAGTGTTGATTGACAACCCACATAAGAGTTGAGCAAGTGTTTGTCGTGATACTGAGTCTATTACTGGCGCAGTACTGATGCATATTACTGGTCAAATACTGACACAAGCGTTCAACCAATGGTTGATATCATACTGGTGTACTACTGGCTTAGGAATAATATTTATTACGAGTGAAATAAACTAACATAAGAATTTAACCAACGATTGGCATCGTACTGGCTTGCAACTGGCCCAGTACTGACTATTACCACTGGTGTCATATAGGCACAGGTGTTTCGCCAACGGTTAACGTGATACTGGATCTACTACTGGCGCAGTACTGATATGAATAACTGGCCACATACTGACACGAGCGTTGAAAGAACGGCTGGGACCATACTGGTGTACTGCTGGATTAAGATTAATATGCATTACTGGTTAAATACC
Organism: Belonocnema kinseyi; assembly: GCF_010883055.1. Classification (NCBI taxonomy): domain Eukaryota; kingdom Metazoa; phylum Arthropoda; class Insecta; order Hymenoptera; family Cynipidae; genus Belonocnema; species Belonocnema kinseyi. The sequence continues at coordinate 115,841,937 of NC_046663.1, forward strand.
GGCATCAGTGTTTCGCCAGTGATTGGCGCAGTTCTGGCCACATGATAACTTCAAGTGCTGATTGACAACCGAGATAAGAGTACAACCAGTGGTTGGTGTGATACTGTGTCTACTACTGGTGCAACAGTTCAGATAACGGTCGGCATTATACTGGTGTACTACTGGCATAGGAGTGTGATACATATCTGGTGAAATACTGGTACAAGCGTTTCACCAGTGATTGGCGTATTTGTCTGCAATTGTCACTAATTGTATTTAAAATTAAAATTCAAGCAATGTTTTTTTTTAACGAAAAATCGTATTTTCATTGTGTATTTTCAAAACAGAACAGTTAATCATGTTCCCAGGTGGATATGTCGGTAGTGTATCGGAGTTCACCACCGGCGCAGTACTGGCCCAGTACTGTCCACCAGTACAGGCAGCCGGTGGTTCGCCTAGTATGGCAGAACGTTAGCTGTACGACCGGGGCGATACTATGCTGCTAGTACAAAAATATACTTGAAAAAAACACGTCTCTAAATGATGTCAGAGTGTTTTGAAATGTCGAGAAATTGACTATACAATTAAGGTAAAAACATTTTTTTATATTTTTTTCTTATATTAAATGTTCCGAAAAAATTACATTGTATGTATATCTTAATCGTTGCAGAATAGTTTAAAACACCTAAAAAGCAAAACGTTACACGAAGGTTTAAAGAAAATTGTTATTAAAAAAATTGTTGCGCAACGTGTTAAAACTCTTAAGTTCCGTCGATAGAAATGTTAAATGCTCATTAAATGTTATTATCAGAACTTTTAAAATGGTCTAAAACGCGAAAAAATAAAATATTACACGCAAAAAATTTTAGTCGATTTAAATAATTTATTTGAAAATTATTTTATTTATATTTCCGGGAACAGTTAGTTTATTTTGTATATATTTTATGTCGTAAGATGATAAAAATATTAATGAGAAAAAAGAGTTAAAACATTTTTGTTTTAACTTTTCTAAACTGTAGCTTATGAGGATGGCGTTTTCATAGAGTTTCAACTTGTCGGATTAGCGCAGTGGTTAGCACTCCCGACTGCTAGGCGATAGATGTAGATTGTAGGTATATAGATTTAGGTTCGAACCCCCGCAGCGTTAGAAATATTATTTGTAATTAAATGTGAAGAAGTGTAATATATGTATTCATTCTAAGCAGTGCCATTAATATGTATTGACAAAAATACTCGCAGTCAATTATTATTTATTTTTTAAATACCTTTTTCGTTATATCTTTATATTATAGAAATAGTGGGTATTAAAATTAAACAAATAGTTTGAAAATTATATTTTTGTAATTATAAATAATATGCGACAATATGCAGTCGTATGATGACGATTGGATGGTTTTTAAAACAATTAAATAATTTTTTATTATTTTAAAAATTAACTCCTGCATTTTTGTACACCAGAGTTTTGCCAGTTCTGCGCCAGTACTGGCAGGTCAGCACCGCCAAGAATGACAACCAAGTACTGACATAGTACTGGCCCAGTTCAACCAGCCAGTACTGGAACTCCGACAGGCGGTACTAGGCCAGTATTGGGCCGCTGGTATATTTCTACCTGGGATACCTTCGTTACCACTTGGAGCCTGACCAGCACCTGCCCAGTACTAATCTGCAGCAGTGGCCCAGTGGTGAACTTCAGTGCTGGCCCAGTACTACAGGTCAGTACCTCGCCGAGTTTGCAGTATTGGTTGAGCCAGTGCTGGGCCAGTACTAACAGAGGATACCTCGCCAGTACCAAATGTAAGTACTAGCCCAGTACTGGCTAAATACGACAAGTCAGTATAGAACATTGTAATCAATATGGGCTTTACCGGTATAAAGCCAGTAGTACTGCCAGTATTCTAACAGTACCGAGCCAGTACCGAACTCCGACCGGCGGTACTGGCGTGGTACTATGCCGGTGGTTACTATTTTTATAGTAACTGAATTCTTGAGAGTTTATTGCATATGTAAAAGATGTTTGAGTTGACATAATTGAGAGGATAAGTGACTTAGTGATGCGTAATATATCCTGCGAGGTAAACCAACTTGAAAAGAAGTGAGTAGTGCGTCCAACTCAAATTCCTAGCCCAGCGTGCCTTTGTATGACTGTCATAATAGTAATAGAAATATATATCTTTATTACTCAAGCTGGAATATACGAATGCGATTGAGGAACGGGGGTGTATGAGTGCAGCAAGAGAGAAGAAGAAAAAGACAAGGATGACAGCTTGAAGAAGATCAAAAGAGTACTGGTATACAGTCAATTAAAATAATATTACCTATAACCCGGCCTTCCTAATGTACTATCTATTGTGCGCGGACTGAGAAGAGTGATTATCGAAAGACGAAACATTGAAGGCAAGAACCATTCACGACACTCGTTTTGCATATATATTACTTTACTACTTTTTTTTGTTTCTTCTTTTATCATAGACACATCATTGTCGCATTGAACAAATCTGCTAGCAGCTCGAAGTAAAAATCTCGGTAAAAACATAGTAAAAGATAAATATTTTTGGGCATCCTTCAAACGCCATATTTTTCTGCATGCATGTATCCACCGTGTTTACTATGATCTATGTTTTTTTATCCCTAGTCCTAAATCTTGCACTCACAACTTTCTATCGTTTTCTATAATCCATGGATTTATTCCCATACTAAACACACAGTCACATATATAGTTAATGCTGAGAAGATAGAAACTCAGGTGGAAATTTACAACTGGCTGGGTACCGCTCCAGTACCGCCGGGCGGATAGCGGTACTGGCATAGTACTGGCATATTACAAGCTGGTAAACGGCTAGGTACTGGCATTAGTACGAAATGTCACTCGGCTGGAAGTTGTCTGTCAGTACTGGGGCGGTACTAGAAATGGTATTATGCCTGCACCGAAAGTATGTACTGGCGCGGTACTGGGAATTGTATCATGTCTGTGCCGTAAGTATGTACTGGCGCAGTACTGGCATAAGTACCAAATATCACATGGCTGGGAGTTGTCTGTCAGTACTGGGATGTCAGTAGTAATGGTAATATGCCTGCACCTAAAGTATGTACTGGCACGGTACTGGAAATAGTATTATGCATGTACCAAAAGTCTGTATCGGCGCGGTACTGGAAATGGTATTATGCCTGTGCCGTAACTCTGTACTGGCGCAGTACTGGCATAACTACCAATTGAAACTTGCCTGGAAGTCTTCATTCAGTACTGGGGTGGTACTGAAAATGGTAATATGCCTGTATTTAAAGTCTGCACTGGCGCGGTACTGGCAGTAGTACAAAGTGTCTCTCAGCTGAGAGTTAGCTGTCGATACTAGGACGGTACTGAGAATGGTTTCAAGCCTGCACTGAAAATCTGTACTGACGCAGTTGTTCGTGGGTACTAAGTGCATACTGCAAACAGTACTGTACCTGTAGCGAAAGTCTATACCGGCGCAGATCTGGTATTTGGTACCGAAGGTAATTTGCCTACTAAAAAGCCGAATTTAGGGTTCAAATTTTATGTGAACAATTAATTTTGACACTAAATTAACATAATTTGCAGAATAATGTCAACAAAATTTTCTGTAACAAATTTTGATCTTGCATTTCGTCTATTTCGTGAGATCTTGGAAGAAAAAATAATTCTTTCGATAAAATAAAAATTCCTGCTGACAAAGCTTTGTTCTAAACATATATTTTTTAATGAAATGTTTTGGAATTTCAACGCGTTTGAAGACGTTACAATGGAATTTTTTGAATTCTTGATCACCTACGCCTACTTGATCAAAATAATTTTTTTTTCTTAAACAAGAGAGCTCATTACAAAATAAGCAATGCAAAGCAGTTTCATTTTTTTGCAGAAATAGTTTCTGAGATATAATTTCGATACTATAAAGACTTTATTTAAAAATTAATAATTTATAATGCTGTAACAAAAAAAAATTATTTTCGCTGAAAATTCTTAAAAACTAATTTCAACAATTAATTCTTCTCATAAACAATGAAATAGGTGAAACCAAAGCGGTCCCAGGTTTTCAAAAAGTAACTAAGATATTCAATATGCAGGGAGTTTTCTTGACATATTAAAAAAGAATTTATCAAGGGTATTTTTAAGGGCATACAGAAGTTTTAGCGATAAATGATACGTGGATGAAAATAAATATGACTAAAAGGTACTATGGCCTGAATCTTAGTTATAGAAAATACAGTGAACAACAATTCGAAAATCCATGCAACGATACTTATTTTATTTAAAAAAACACGTAGGGCAACTCTATGGGTATCAACATATTAGAGTGTAAGAAAAACTGTAAACAAAGTTAACACAGAAGTATGCCACTTAAACATTTTCTTGCGGATTTTCTTCTCGAGTAGCTGCTGCACTTATCTGATTTTTTCCACCATCTCGATCACCGGCATTTGATAACCAGCGTGTGATGTATGAATTAAAATGTTTGATAGAGACTTCTGCGAATTTTTTAAACAGAATTTCCGTAACAAGAAACTGAATTTGAGTTATGCGCAAGGAGTAATTTAAAATACAAATTTTAAAAATTTTTATTAAGAAATGAGCTTGTAACAAAGAAGTTAGGCTTTCAATTAAATACATCAATTAAATAGTACCATTTTCATCCTTCCCATTGTTCAATTTTCCAAGTATTTCCACATGTTTTTGCCGATCTTTCCGCTTTATATTCTTCGTTTCAATAAGTGCAGCTGCAAGTCGTCTTTTTTGCACTTTGTCCATATTCAAATTCCCGAAGTTGTAAACTTCGTAGGATCGACAAATATTTATAAAAAATATCATCAAAAAGATCACAACAGAAACAGGTATATTGTGTAATTTTTGCTATTTAACTTCTAAATAAATTACTATACTTTTCAGAAGGGGAGAGTGTAGGATAACATACATTTTACATTCCACAAGAATATATACGAGTATCAGTAATAATATAATAAATGCAGAATATTTGTACTTAAAATAAAAACTGTTCAATGTATGTCTAAAGTTAATATGCTCATGCACATCTCATAGAAAAATTTATTTTTCCAAAATCACAATCAACTACCCTTGTGTATCAACATCCCAAAAATAAATGACCAATTACACGGTTTAAATCCACGTGTAAAATACCCGACAAATTACACGCGTCAATCCACATACATTTCTACGTGTGTTGTTCTAAGCAATAAATCGTTCTGGAAATTAACCAGGAATCGGACTAATTCTATAGTATAAAGAACTTTTCACTTACCTTTTCTCGCTGCTTTTTCTATATTTATAGTTATAGTTTTAACTGTAACCAAATCCTCTCACGAAATCGATCAACAAAAATATGCAATGCAATTCCAGATCACTCACACGAGTCTTAAGTTCCCAACGTTTAAAAAAACGAAAAAAAAAACAAAAAATTAAATATATGAAAAATCAAAATGTTTTCAATGTATATGGCAATCACCAAACCCCCATCTTAAAGTTTTAGCCCTTCAGTGCATGCGGAACCCACCCTAAATCAACTCCTAAAATCATACAATTCTTTGAAAATACACATTTTGATTAGTCAAAATGTTTTTAATGATAAACCAATACTGTTCCAATACTCGGAAAAACTTCAGAATTGGCTTATAACGAACAGTTAGACTCGAGACAGTACAGAACCTGTACCATGCCAACGCTTCAAAAAACTCTTAAATAGACTTCCTGTCAATACTTGGACTCAATACTGGGACAGTACTGAGTTAGTATTGCATTAAAACTCGGAAAAACTCCTAAATCAACTTCCAGCCAGTACTTGGACTCCATACCGGTGCAGTGCTGAACCAGTACCGCGCCAACATTCGGTAAAATTCCTGAAATGGCTTTTAACCAAAAGTTGGACTTAGTACTGAGTTAGCACTGAACCAGTGCCGTGCCAACGCTTGGAAAAACTTCTCAATCGACTTCCAGCCAGCACTTGGACTCAGTATTGAGGCAGTACTGAGCCAGTACCACACTAACGCTCGGCAAAACTCCTAATAGACTTATAGCTAGCATTTAGACTCCATACAGGGGCAGTGCTGAACCAGTACCGTGCCAACGCTCGGCATAACTCCTGTATTGGCTTTTAGCCAGCACTTAGACCCCATACCGGGGCAGTGCTGAACCAATACCTCGTCAACGCTCGGTAAAACTCTTGAATTGGCTTTGAACCAACAGTTGGACTTAGTAATAAAACAGCACTGAACCAGTGCCGTGCTAACGTTTGGCAAAACTCCTAAATCGACTTCCAGCCAGAACTTGGACTCAGTAATGGGGCAGTACTGAGCCAGTACCGCACTAACGCTCGGAAAAACTCCTATATCGACTTTCAACCAGCACTTGGATTCTGTACTGAGACAGTACTGAACGAGTACCGCGCGAACCCTTGGGACAGTACAGTTGATCAGTGCTGGCGAAATTGTACACGTTAATCCTTTTTTATCATTTACTTTAGTACAGGTATGTGAAGCTGGCACAACATTATTGAGAAATAAAAATGTAACCTATTTCATAATTTAGGACTAATTTGGGCCCGTAGTGACAAATTTTGGTCTCTTTTATTTTTCGTAAAAAATATTGTTTGCGCTAGCTTAATGTTAAGCTGGTCAAACATTGCTGGAAAACGTACTAAAAAAGATTTTACAGAAAAATCCCCTTATAGAATAATTTGGTGCTCATTTAGGGCTGTGTGAATATGATAAAGAGACATTAAAAAAAAAGTTTAAACAATTGTACTTTAAACAATCCTAGTACAAATGAATTAAATAAAATTTCTTTTTCCACCCTATGTTAAGGCTCACTTAGGCCTCCCCAATATGACATTTGCATTTTTTTAATGGTTCAAATAATAACCGTCAAAGCAAATTTACCAACTAAATATAATTTCTTTTCGTTTCTCTTTTATAAGTTCAGACTCATGTAAGGCTCCTAAAATATCATCGCCCGAAAGTTCTGTGATATTTCCTTTGACCCTTTTTTTTTGTTATATATGGTGTTGGGCCAGGTATGTTAAGCTGACATAACCACATGTTCGGATCGAGTTAAAACCTATTTCATAATTAAGGGCTCATTTAATGCTAATTTCATGCTAAATTGGCAAATTAAATGCTCTACTATTTTTTTCAAAAAAACCCGGGGTTACGCTAGCTTAACGTTAAGCTGACGGAACCCAATGTGCAATAAAAATTATATCAAGTTCTGTCATATCACATAAATAAGGGCTTATTTGATGCCCATTGAATGCCCTATTGCCAATGTTCCACTATTTTTTGTCGAGGGTTACTCTAGCTTACTGTTAAGCTAGCGTAACTCCTGTTTTTTTTTAAATAGTGCAGCATCAAATTTGGCAATAGGGCATTAAATGGAACATAAATGAGCCCATAATTATAAAACAGGTTTTAACTCGATTCGAACATGTGGTTACGTCAGCTTAACAGTGTTTGTGCTATCTTAATGTTAAGCTAGCCGAACATTGCTGTAAAACGTAGTAAACATAATTTTACATCAATTTACCTTACAGAATAATTTAGGGCTTATTAAAGGCTTTGGGAATATGATCATTAAAAATGAGAAAAAAAATGTTTTACCAATTTTTTTCATCAATCCTAGTAAAAATGAATTTAAAATTTTTTATTTTTTTACCGTATGAAGGCTTATTTAGGGCTTCCGGAATATGATATTAGAATTTTTTAAATTGTTTAAAAAATTTTGTAAACTTCAAATAACAAATGCAGGAAGCCCTAAATCAGCCTTAAAAATGAATGAGAGAATAAATTTATTAAACTTGTTTTTAACAGGATTGTTTAAACAAAAATTGCTTTAACATTTTTTTAAATTTTGATTATTACGAGGGTAATTCAATAAGTCCTTAGAATGAAGTATAAAAACAATTTTTTTTTGGTAAATTTTTTTTTTATTTTTCAACATAATCTCCTTGGAGCTCTATACACTTGGTCAATCGCTTTTCAAGTTTTTTTAATCCTTCAGAAAAGTGCGTTTTCGGAAGTTCCTCAAAATAAGCACTTACAGAGGCAATGACGTCTTCGTTGTCTGGAAATCTCTGTCCACCGAGCCATTTTTTCAAGTTTGGAAATAAGAAAAAGTCACTGGGGGCTAAATCTGGTGAATACGGTGGGTGTTCGACCAATTCTTAAATTTTTAAATTTCTTCTTTCAGCTGCTTTAATAATGATGCATAATATTCACCAGTGATTGTTTTACCCTTTTCCAAGTAGTCAATAAGTATAATTCCACGTGC
>NC_046663.1:115850305-115864758 GCF_010883055.1 Belonocnema kinseyi
ACTGCACCATATATCTAGTCGGGAGTGGTGCTGACTGAAAACAGATGATTTGGAGCGATTCGCGCGCCATTTGTTGGTCATTCTAAGGACTTATTGAACTATCCTCGTATATTTGTAGGGCCCTAAATGAGTCCTAAATGAGACCTAAATTATTTTATAAGGCGGCTCTTCTGTAAAATAACTTTTAGTACGTTTTACAGCAATCTTTGGCCAACTGCATGTTATAAGTTAGAGCAAACACTATATTTTACCAAACATAATAGAGTCCAAAGTTTAGGATTACAGGCCTAAATTAAACCTCAATGAGCCCTAAATTATGATAGGGGTAATAATGGGTTTTATGACTTTTTTCATGTATTTTTTATAACGTTAAGGTGGCACAGCACCATATATAACAAAAAAAAGGAAGCAAGAGGGAAAAAAATGTTTTGCTTGTTAAATTTGTTTGAACAATAGTTGCTTAAATAATTTGGTTTAAAGTTCAAATATCATATTCGGAGAGCCCTAAGTGAGCCTTAGCTTTGATTCATTTCTACTAGGATTGTTTAAACAAAAATTGTTTAAACTTTTTTTTATCTTTCATTATCATATTCCCAGAGCCCTAAATATGAGCTCTAAATTATTCTTTAAGGTGAATATTTTGTAAAATATTTTTTAGCACGTTTTACAACAATCTTCAACCAACTTAATGTTAAGCTAGGGTGAATAGTATTTTTTACAAAAAATAATAGAGCCCGAAATGTGGTACTACGGGCCCAAATTAGTCTTTAATGAGCCCTAAATTATGAAATAGGTAACATCTCTGTATCTTAATAGTGTTGTAATAGCTTAACATAAGTACCTATACATATAAATAATTTTCTAAAGAAAAGGGTGATTTAATAAGATCGGATTAAGGATGGATACGTTTTTTTTTCATTTTAATCTACATTATTAAAAGCGATTCAAATTAACAAAAACTGTACGCCGTAAGATTATGTCAAGTTCTCTGTTATCGACGTGATATTGTTTTTTCTTCATAGAACTTAAAATGCTAAAAGCAAAAAAGAGAATGTCAGTTCGGAATTACAGAATTGTTGGTGAGATTTCTTATATCCGAAATGAAGGCAAAGGTAAGCTCTAATTCGCTAGAATCAACATCACGATTCATTTTTAGCTTCTGAAGATTTCCAGCAATGTATTCGAGATAGCGTGGTCATTTTGAGCGCATTTACTATTTATGTGAATACGAAAATGTTTTCTAGCTTTTTAGAAATTTATATTTTGTTGCTGATATTGTGAAAATAGAGATTCCCTTATCCCAAATATATGAATTTCCGGATTAGCAACATTATATAGTTTATATGCTTTTTATATTTTTCGAAGATAACCTCACTTTTTTAATTTCATTCCACGTGCCTTATGTGCACTAGTCAAACAAAAATCATTCCAAAAGAATATTAAGAAGATTAGAAAATGATTATAATTAAAATTCATTTGTGTGTGTGTAATACCTCTAAATTGGAACATTGTTTGCCCAATCATAATAGTTTTTCTTTGAAATGCGATCTCTTATCGATAAATTCAAGCAATACAAACTAAAAATGTGATGTAGAATATTGAAAATGAGATATAATGTATAATAATATATAATGTAGAATACTTAAAAATTGAAATTTTGTCAAATGCAAAGTTGAAAAAATATTGCTATAAAAACTTTTGAAATTTCACTAATTATAGAAATAAAAAATTTTGAATGCCCAGATCTGAGCCCTGTCGGGTGGGACGTTTTATTTACGGTCTGGCGCCAGACAGATTACCCTATCGCAGCGATGCCCAAACTACTACCAGAGATGAGTTAGGAGATTGCTCTTGTAATGGAATAAGTCATAAGAGACTCCATCAAAATTCGACTGCTAAAAGCGTCCTCTTGGTTTGTGGGTCAACTCCTCGGAGTTACTTCGCAGTTTTCGGCATTTTTCAGACGTGCCGCGTCGGTGATTGCTTAAGTTAGAGAATTTTAAAAATGAGTTACTACCGCAGTTACAATTACAGGAGTTACCATAAATGTAAATGATGTACTGCATATTTATTTACCACTCGAATATTAAGTGTGTATTATATAATTATTCTAATGATTCACAATTCTTAGTGAGTAGTTATATAATGAAAACTAATTATTTATTTTTAAAATTAACATTTTAAATATTATATCGTCACATAGCTATTTAAATGCTATAAATTATAAATTATGACTTATAATTTTATTACTTTACCGCAAAAAGTTTTATGTTCACCTACTTTTTAATGACTGATAAGTTTTATTTATTTTAATTATGACAGAGCTAAACATTTTCCTCTTTAAAATGTTGAATGCTATCAAAATTCAAAATTCTGTATAAAATCATGCAGAGGATAAAGCCAATTTATCCATTTTATAAAGAATTTTGAGATTTCTTTAGAAACAAAAAAATAGTATATTGACAATTATAATACCTTAAATTTTTCTCTAAAACGCTAAAATTAAGTAACTCTTATATCATACGTTTATTAGTTAGAGATTGTATTAATTAATATACAGTTTGTAGCTAAAATGCATATATAGAGGAGAGTACCCAAATATGAGGTACCAACTCTATTTGGCGTGATTGTCCGAATTCTATGTATTGAATTTAAAAGTAATATAGGACATTTTAAAGGAAATTTAGTTTGTCATAAGAAGCTCAAATAAAAAATTTTATTAAAATTTTTTTTATGCTGAAAATACAAAAATATGTAAAAAAGTGCTTTTTCCATACTCGTGAAACTATTCTCATAATATGAGATACACCAGGAAATAGCTAACAAAATGCAAAATAAAGTATTATTTTTAATGAAAAACTTCATTCTATGTTTCCGAAGTATAAATTTAGTGCTATTTAGATATATTTAGTTTTTGCAGTAGTCACAAACATTTTTGTAACCAATTTCCCCCGCGCAGCCACAGTGTTATAAAAACCACAGGTATCTCATATTATGAGAACCACACCGTGCAAGTATGCACTTACTATGTCTGACCTGTACAATGAAAAACTTCAACACTATCGATATTTTCCTACTATTCAATCCCCATCACTCTAGACAAACTTTATTGCTAAATACATATTTAATGAATAATAAATAGGGTTTAAAGAATTCCCTTCCAAGAACTCGACCACTATTGATTTCACAAAAAGTTTGCCTATAATCTTTAGAAGCCCAATGAAAAATGGACTATACCATGGAATTACTCTTTCTTCAAGGGCTACAAGTTAGTGATAGAACCAACAGAGTGGGTCTCTTAGTTTAGCTGATACCCCGTTTTCTTATATTACGAGAATATCTCATATTCGAGTACTCTCCGAGTACTCTCCTCATTGTTTATTATCAGTGACGTTGTTTGTCAGGCAAAAGATTAATTTGATAAAAATGCTTGAACATTTCAAAATGTTACCAACTTTTTATTCAGAGCTTTTTACAACATTATTTTTAATTGTATGATTTAAATGATTGATGGCTCTTTTGCCTTGAAATTAGAATCACATATTTTAGAAAATATAACTAATATATATACACAAAATACTACCTTAGAGTGTACAGTTATTCAAATAAAATAGAAGAAAACAGTAATATAAGTACTAAATATTTTAATGTAACATACACGATTGCAAATTCCTAAATACTAAACTGCAATCGGTTCTACAAGAAAGCATTCTTCTGTAATTAAGTAAGAACCGTATATATCTTTGCCTGGGCACTCGTCATTTCCTCCACGGCTACCTGCGTACCCTTCCCCTTCCAGTGTACAGCGACACTACCTCTCACTGGATTCGCAGTTGCTCCAGGCCCTCGATGTTACCTCTCCTATGTAGATACTCCCTTTGTCTTCCAAAACTTAAATCTATTCCTATTTGAAGAATATCAGTATGTCCAAGAAATTCATTTAAATATATATATATATATAATTAGATTAATTCCAATCTAATAAAGTATAAATATGGTATATGCACATTTTATGGACGAAAAATTAAACAATTTCCCACTTTTGGTTAATTATACATACAATACAGTTATACTTAATGAATAAATAAAAACAATAAATACTATTTCCCACTTTTCAAGTTATCGTGGATTAATAACACAGCCACACAAAAAAAAAGTTTGCGGATCTGATAACAAGACACACGCATTCCTATGGATTTTGGGGCGCTGAATTCAAATTCGGTATTAAAAAGCACCCATCACGTCATCGTTGAGCCATAACCTCAAAAAATGACGAAAAATCATACACTGAGGCAAATAAATTTCAAAATAATGCCAGTTATGAAAATTTTCACTTCAAAAACATGTCGACAACTGTGAAGGATCAACCCTTGCCTGATATCAACTTATTTAACATAACTTTACCCAACAGAACCTGACCTCACCTAACCTGAATTAACAGAAATTTAGTGAAATACACGTAAAGCTCTGGAAGCATATTTTCCCAGTAGCAAATGTGTGCTACATCGAATGGGTCAACTCGAGTCTAACGTAGAAATAAATCTAACCTAGCCTAACCTAACTTAACCTAACCTCGCGAAACACGATTAAACTGATTGTGTTGTCCCGTTGTGTTTGCGGTACCGTTTAAATCAGCTTGGGCTTAACCTGCAAAGAGGTCAAACCTATCCTAACCTAAAAAAACCTGACCTAAAATAACTTAACTTCACGTAACACAATTAAACTCATTGTGTTGTCCCATTGTGTTTGCAGTATCGTTTCATTCAGCTTTGGCTTAACCTACATAGAGGTTTAACCTATCCTAACCTAACAAAACCTGACCTAACCTAACCTAGCCGAATGAAATTCAACCACACGTGTAGCTATGTAAGCGTACGATTCTCAGTCTTAAATGTGTGCTATATTTAATAGGTTAACTCGATCTTAATCTACAAATTAATCTAACGTAACAGAACCAAACGAAATTTTGCTTAACGCAACACAATTAACTTAAGTGTTCCCGTTGTAACACAATAAAATTCATTTCATTTTACTACAGGTGGTTAAAAATTTAGACGCACATTAATCATTTGAACAAACTTAGAACTACAAGTAGAATTGACCCCATTTCAATTAACCTGACAATGTTTGTATCAATTAAAATGTAGAACTGTAACTTAAATATGCAAATGAATAAGAGTTTTATTCCAAATTTTTCTCTCTCTGCTTTTCTTAGACTTAAGGGATATATTTATACTATCTTTCGCGTTTACATTTTATCTTGCTTTTTATCGTAATTAAATTGATTTATAGACCTACTTCAGTCTATTTTCTGTCTGCTATAACGTGTCCTTTTTTCTTCGAAGGAACGATGCAAAGGGTTACGCGTACGTTTAAGACGTTTAAGAACAGGGTTGCCAGTGTAATCGGTTAGGTTAGGTCAGGTTTTGTTAGGTTAGGATAGGTTAAACCTCTATGTAGGTTAAGCCGAAGCTGAATGAGACGGTACCGCAAACTCAACGGGATAACACAATCAGTTTAATTTTGTTTCGTGACGTTGGGTTAGGTTAGGTTAGGCTAGGTTAGATTTATTTCTAGGTTAGGCTCGAGTTGACCCATTCGATGTAGCACACATTTGCTACTGGGAAAATATGCTTCCAGAGCTTTACGTGTTGTTCAATAAATTTCTGTTAATTCAGGTTAGGTGAGGTCAGGTTCCGTTATGTAAAGTTATGTTAAATAAGTTGAATCAGGCAAGGGTTGATCCTTCACAGTTGTCGACATGTTTTTGAAGTGAAAATTTGCATCACTGGCATTATTTTGAAATTTATTTGCCTCAGTGCATGATTTTTCGTCATTTTTTGAGGTTATGGCTCAACTATGACGTGATGGGTGATACCGAATTTGAATTCAGCGCCCCAAAATCCATAGGAATACGTATATCTTGTTACCAGATCCGCACACTTTTTTTGTGTGGCTGTGTAATTGATTCAAGTTAAAAAAAAAAGTATTTGAACAAGTTATTATTATTATTCATAAAAATATTCTCTTACAGTGATTCTCGTATGTTACAGTTTTTTCTAAAAATGTTCACTTATGATCCACTTTTAAATTGTAGAGAGATAATATAATTAATTTAAGTTAACAAACGTAAGTTTCGGCCCACAATGGTGACCCTTATCAGTGAGTTTTAATCAATCTGCGAAAAGTATATAACGTCTTGTAGGTACGCAGTTTTATAATTGGAGGTGTTATTCTGTGGTTAATATCTCAGTTTCTAAATTATATACATTATTTAACTTAACCTTTATATTTAGATTTATTTTATTTATAACTATAGATAAATCATTCAGTATTATTAAAACAATGTATTTTAACGAAATACAACATTGATGAAAAGAATTAGAATGTAGTAGTACAATTTTTTAACAAATTTTTCAAAAGTTGTGAGAAAACATTGCAGTCCCTTTAAAAATGACCCTGTAGTAAAAAAATGAATACATAAAAAACTTTGTAGTTGAATAATTAATTAAGTATCCTTTTATTTTTACAAAAATAATTCTTATGGATAAAAGAAAATTTATTCCCTACTTTCACGGATTCTTTAGATACAATGTTTAAATTTAAAAGCAGAATTATATAATTATATAACTACAATGTTCTTCTTTGCAAATTTATTTTTTACTACAGTGTGATTTTGGAAATGCTTTCTTTCATAGAAATAATTTTAAAACAGAAAACTTAGTACATTTCAATTTAAAAAATTGAAATTATGATCATTTTGAAAATTTTAAATATTTAAAGAGATACAAAACTTTGTTAAAGGAAAATTTTTGTATAAGAAATCAAGGAAACATTTATTTAAGTACAATGTTTCTCACTAGTCTGTGTTCCTACTACTGTGAAAAAATTGGCATCAACTTTTCGTTGATATAAGGAAAAGAAAAGTTAAAAAAAATTGAATAATTATTTAGCTACACAGTTTTTTTTTTTAAATTTTGTATTTTCACTTCAGAGCGACTTTCAAGAGAAAAGAATTTCACTTTCACAGATATAATTCATCACCATACCAGATAAATGCATTAATTAGCATTATTCATCTTATACATAAGAAGCTGTGTTTAAGGGTTTCGATACAAAAAATTGGATTTAATATACATCGCTAAAAAATAATTTTAAAAGAGTTCCTTGACTGCAGTGCTTTCTGAAAACTTTTAAAGAATTTGTTTATAAATTTTGTTACAAGATTTTCCTACTACATTTTAATTGTTTTTTCATTAATTGTTCTTCGTAAAGAGATTTTTTTTAAAGAATAGTACTTTCAATTGTAAAAGAGCATACCTGCAAGAAATTATGTAATTTTCACAGATTTAAGAAAACTCACTGATAAGGATCGCCATTATGTGCCAAAACGTTCGAAACAAGTCAATTGTGTTCGATTCACTTGACTCTAAACTCTAAAGCCAACAATGTACATCAACCATTTCTACAAAACTAAGTTTTGAGGATCAATAACATCACCCAGCGATTATCAAGTTATCATTATTTTAAATACTATTCTCTTTTAATAATTATCGAAAAATGCGGTTTTTTTTTAAATTTGCATCAGCTCTGCCAACGAAAAAAACAATAGATAATTGATTGAAAATTGATTGATTAACTCAATGGCAAGGCAATGGGTAATTTGGAAGATAAAGGCATTATCTTTATGGGGGACATCACATCGAAGGCATAAAGTAACTTAGAATCCAGTGAGGGGTAGTGTCGTTGCGCAGTGGAAGGAGAAGGTTAGGCAGGTAGTCGTGGAGGAAAAGACAATCGCCCCTTTGCCGGGCGCACACGAACTCCGCTCGCGGTCAACCATCCTCCGAATACAAATCCTGAATTCCGCTCGGGTCAAAAGTAGGTAGTTTTGATGAGCACGAACTCCGCTCAAGGGGTTTAAAAATGCCCCTCCCATTAGAATACATTTCAAATAACGTTTCGCAAATTTGTTAGATTTTAAAATATTCTGTAACAACATATTAGGTATTTTCACTTTAACCATCACCTAACTTCACTTCATCGGTGAAAGCTGAGGGGAAAACAATGGACCAAATGCATGGAACAACACTTTATTTCTGTAATATCTTTGTAATTAATAATAATTATCATCATTTTATTATGCCACTATATAGTTCTTAACATATTAAAACTATTTTTTTAAGACACTTATATGGAAAAAATTAAGTTTTACAAAGATTATCGGGTGTTTAAAGTGAAAATAGTTCATTCATTTTTAAACAAAATTTGCATATTTTACTTATAAAATCAAATTATAAAGTATATATTTATTTATATAAGGCATGTCTATATACATTATAGTCTATAAAGAGAACGGTAACAACGATTGACTCTACTGGCTTTCTCTTTTCCCTCTTTTTATTACTTTGTTCCATAATTGTAATGAGCCGATCACATTTATTTTTGAAAATATATTTTTTGGAGTTTCGTTTTTAAAGGTTACCGAATTCAAGAGCATTTGGATCGGCCAGAGTGAATGATCGACTTTTGAGATCATAATGATCTGTTTCGGGATCATGTATAAAGTCAAACCAAGATGGCTGACGTTCCTAGAGTGCTTTAGCTCATATGCAAGCTTTTCATGGTTTCTGATCGTTCAGTGCAATGAAAAAGTTGAAAAAATAATGAAATCTGATATTAGAAAATATCTCCTGTTAAGTGTAGTTGTCACTTACGTGCAGTAGATACAATTTTTAGGTTATGTCGTTATCACACCAGCGCCAAGAACTGGCGGCCATTTTGTTTAGTCTAACAAATGAACCAAAAAATAAGATCAAATTGACCTGAATGGACGGATCATTATGATCTCGAGAGTCAAATAATCGTTGCAGCAAAATGCACTGCAACAAAGTTGATCCTTTTTTTACTGTGTGGTGCCGAGTAAAAATTAATTCAGTTAGATTACAATTGTTTAAAATATTTCGGCACACGATGGTGTCCCTCTTTAGTTAATTATTCAGACAATATATTTACACATATAGTTTAATAGTTAATAATGTGGTTAACATGACAGTTGTTAGTTTTGAGAAACATATCTTTGGTCAACTTTTTTGGTATTCTAATTGATAAACAATTCTTAGACATAATTTTTAATTCCTTCGGTATTAGCATTAACTAAATTTTTTAGTTATTAAAGAATGACTACAAAAAAATATGTTAATCTCTTATTATTACTGTTAAGTTATAATTACATCTGCTTATAACATAGTCAATGTAAAATTCAGTTAGTATTAAAACAGCTAATATTTATAGAGGTTTTCTGTAATAACTCTTCAATAATTAATAAATAGAGAATTAACTAAAAAATAGATCTCAATTTTTCATTAAAAATGTTTAAAAATATCAATTTTACTTAATTCTATGTATCCCTTCAACTTGCTAAAATTATTTCTAATATGTTGTGATCTTGTCAACATGAAAAATGTTGCTTTGAAATCTTTTATGTTATGTTTCGAAACTTTAGGAAATCATTTAAAATCATACATTATTTTTGAAAAAAAGACAGATTGTTAACAAAACAGTTCAATTTTCAACAAAAAAGACTATCTTTCGACCAATTTCATTTTTGACCGAAAATACGACATTTTCCACTACAAAGTGTTAGAACTTTATATTTTATACGCGCAAATCTTCGAACATTTGAATAAAAAATCTAAAGCTTTAATTTTAAAAGTTTAAGATTAAAAATGATTACACTTTGAGTGTTTTAATTTGCAGATCAGTTTTGGCAACTTCAAATGACATTTGTGTCTTCTAGAATCTATCAATTTTAGGAACCGTGATCAAATCATTCTTAATTGTTCAATTTTTATTTGCAGTCAAAAAGTTTTTCTTTTTCAACCTAGGATTTCTGTAAATTCGTGTAGATTCTTGCAGTTGTACTTTTTTGTAAATTCTGATAGAAAATACAATATACAGTAAAATAAAAAAAAAGAGTAGAAAATTTGTCCTAATAATAGAAAACAGTTGTACTTTCCTATAATTTTTATTGGAATTTGCTGTATTTATCTGTGAATTCCTGTAAAAATGATTTTAATTTTGTGTGCATTTTTGTAAAAAAATGTCCACCAGGGCAATACATGAATTTTATGCAATTTTTCTCCCCGCATAATCGAATTTCTGTGGATAAAATTTTGTTTCCTATCCAATTTCCAATGGATTAATTTCCAACAATATAATTTATTTTGTATCCAAAGAGCTAAATATGCTACTAAAATCGTAATGTTTTAACCAAAAAGATTTATTTGTAGTTCAAAAAATTAATTTAAAATCAGAAAAAAACGGGTTTTCAACCAAGTAGATGAATTTCAACATAAATGATAAATCTTCAACAACAAAAATCAAGTTTCAACAAACCCCTTCAACTATTAACTTGTAAAATTCTTTAATTTTTACCTGCTAAATGTTTCAATGTATAAAATTTTAAGTTTTCCTTAAAAATTGTTGAATTTTACATTACAGTTTAAAATTAATTATTTAACTAAGCATTGGTTTTAATGATTTTTTCGACTATAAAATGTTATTATAATAAATAAAATTTTTAAATTTATTATCTTTAATTTTTAGAACAATAATACTTTGATGATAATAATATGAATAATTATACATAATTATTTTAATATATATTATTTAAATTTCAAATTATTATTATTATTATTATTATTATTATGTTTTCTTAACAGATTAGAAGTTTATATAATAATAATTTAAGGATCATTTTCAAATTCAATATACAATTTTAAAGTATAAGTTTCTGTTTGAAAAAAATTAAGAGAAAAATTTTCTCAGCAAGTGTGCATCGCTGGAAACAAACTTTTTGAAAAATCATTTTCGAAGCAATTTTTTTTTAGCTTCTGACATTATTTTTATTAAAAAAGGGTTAAGTGCATTTTTCACTTAATTTTTACGTACAGAAAGTGTTGTTTTTATTTTGATTGAAAAATTAAATACGTATATTTAATATCATACATACATACATGCATACAAACATACATACATACATACATTGATACATACATATATACGAATATATACATATATAATAATATTACATAATTTTCATACATTTCTTTTAATGTTTAACAAAGTTCTATTTGTTCACACAATTTCCATTTGCTCAAGCAGTTATTTTTCGATAACTATTAAATAGAAGACATATAATTATTTACGATTTCGAAAGCATTTTTGGAAAAGTAATTATTTAAACAAATTATATTTGTTTAAAGAATTAAAAAGTGGTAGATTTTTAATTTCTATACGCTATAAAGACAGGAACATAATGCTATGTGTTCTATTTTATTGCAATTCTTTTAGTTACCGAAAAAAACTGCTTGAGCAAATAAATATTGTTTACAGAAAAAAAATATTAAACAATAAAATAAATGTGTCAAAATTATATAATTATTTAACAGAAAGCAGCACGTGATATCAATTTGAATAAAATTGGAATCTCTGGCTCAAATGAAAAATTTTTGAAAATAAATAGTAATTAAGTGTTCAAATAATTACGTAATGTTTTTAGAGAAATTTACTACTTCAAACAATGACAAAATATTGCATTTCAATAAGAAAATAAGTCTTTTTTTTACTTTCTGGGGAATAAATTATTGTTTAAATAATTAACATTTGTTTAAACAATTGAAAATTGCTTTAAAAGTCATAGTAAATATTAAAATTGTATATTAATGATTATTTCTTAGAAAACGACAACGGGAATTGCTGAAAAATAACAATAAGCATATCTGCGACAACTTATTCTAATTTTAATCTTTTCATTGCAAGTAACATATCGTTGAAATCGCAAATAAACGTACATTTCGAATATAATCTGTTGAATATAATCTTCTCTGTTAAATATTTGGCAAAATTGGAGTTAATTTAAAAGCTATTTAGAACTTTTAATCATAAATATCTTTTAAAATTATATACATTTTTGTAACATTTAGAAAAATGTTGCTAACTTAAGTCAAATTTTTCAAATGTTTTGAAATATTTTTTTATTTTTTCTTGTATTTCATTATTTAAATTAAAAAATTGGTTCAAAATTTTTCATGTTTACATTTTGAAATAAGATATAAGAGGCAAGACGCTTGTTTGAAAATAGGTATATTTAATAGAAAAATAAAAAATTTCCTATTCATATTTGGAAGAGAGTTAGCACGAAAGTTAATCAAGAATCATTCAACTTTTCAAGGCGACCTCAAACTCAAATCAGAAACTGGTTCAAAAATTTCAAAATTGGAAAATGTAAAGTTGAAATTTTTTTGAAATCAATAATTTTCAATATCAAGCAATTAAAATTCGATTATTTGCAAACGAAAACTAAATTGAATGGTTCAATGTTTGTAAATGTTTTAATTCAGTATTCAATATGAACATTCAGAGCTCTAAAACTGTAACCATTCAAAAACTTCGGATTATTATTTATTTTTATTTTACACAATTCAATTTTAAGCTTTTTAATTTCAACCAGTTCATTTAAAATAAGGGCCGAATTTTGAGGTGTGCAAGCCGTGCGGTTGCACAGAGCGCCATGGTTGAGGTGGAGGGAGCATGCGATTTTACTCCCTACCTTCCTCGACTTGTGTTTTCAGGTTTCTGGAAAGGTGACAACTTGGTACCTGTTTGTCCAAGTCTAGTCTTAAGATCCGTAATAGCTTTTTCACTTATCCATTCAAAGATATGAACTAATATTGTCTTTCGATGATCATTTCTTACGATACTTTGTAAATTTATAATAATTATTATTCATTTAAACAATTTTCATAAACATATTGAGAGGTGAGGTATTTTTCAATTAATAAACACAATTTGTTTACGAAGTTAACTATGATTGTCTTTGCTATGACTCTTACCTAAGGTATTTGTTAAATCTACAAGAATGGTTAATTATTAAAAGAACTTTCCTAACAAATTCAGAATTTGGCTATTTTTCAAAAGAATAGGGTCAGTTTTTTTTACAAACTTGATTAAGAACGTCTTCCCGATTAATTATAATAATCGCATTTTCAAGATTTATTATTTAAACTACTTTCATGAGCAAATTAATAGTTTGGGCATTTTTGGAAGAATAGGCCTAATATTTTTACGGAATTAACAAAAATATATTTCCAATTACATTTTCCTACGACAGCTTGCAAATTTACATTAATAATTTATTATACAAATAAATTTCATAAACAAATTAAAAACTTAACTTTTTTTAGATTTTGAACCATTTGAGCATTTTAAACAAATCATTTTTTATAAGAAAATGTATGCACTATTTATTTAATAAGAATTAATTGGAGCAGAAGAATAGATAAAAATACAAAACGACTGTGAAGGAAGCAGGAAACTACTTCATAAAAAAATGAAAGGAAACAAAAGTACAGAATTTGTCAACATGAGAAATAGTAGGGGGGGAATGGTATATGATGCAGACTGAATACTAGAGGCTTTCAAAGACTATTTTAAGAGACAATTCGGAGATGAAGCTATAGGACACCACAACTGCGATGTTGAACACGATGCGATGGAAAACTCAATTGAAAAAGTCTGTGTCACTGAGGTTAGGGATATAATTAAGAACTTGAAAAACGGTAAGGCTGCCAGGGTAGACGGTATTAACGCTGAAATTCTTAAACACGGTGGCGCGTGCATAACACATAGACTGTGCGAATTGATAAATTTATGTTTCGAGATGGGAGACGTCCCAGACGATTGAAAAAAAGCAATTATCGTAACAATATACAAGAGAAAGGGAGATGAAAGCGAGTGCAATAATTACAGGGGGATTAGCTTATTAAGCACCGTAAGTAAAATATATTCAAAAATACTTATTCGTAGGGCAATGAAAATAACAGAAGCAAAGATTTGGGAAGTCCAAAGTGAGTTTATGCCAGGAAGGTCATGTACGGATCAAATATTTAGCTTAAGGCAAATAACAGAAAACAGTTTGAGAGTAGGAAAAAAAGTTTTCTGTGCGTTTGTTGACCTAGAAAAAGCTTTTGACAAGGTAGATAGAAGTAAACTTTGGGAAGTTCTGAAAGAATATGGAGTCAATGGATGGATCCTACAAGCTATAAAAACAATATATACAGGTAGCAAAGCGAGTGTAAGAGTGAATGGGAAACTGAGTGACTGTTTCCATATTATTCAAGGAGTTAGACAAGGATGCGTTATGTCTTCATGGTTATTTATATTATTTACTGAAAAGTGTTTAAGAATGGCTCTCTTCGACGAAGAGGGTGTGGATCTCGAAACAGTAAGGGTACGTGGGTTAGCGTTCGCAGATGATAAGGTTGTTATGGCAGATTCTATCGCAGACTTACAAAGAATGTTGAATAAACTAGATGCAAGCATGAAGAGCATGGGCCTCAAAATTAACGCAAATAAAACAAAAACTATGGTCTTCGAAGGAAAGAGTGAGA
>NC_046663.1:115864858-115894011 GCF_010883055.1 Belonocnema kinseyi
AAAGAATGGTTAGAATGTGTGAATGAGACCCTAGTTAGAAGAGACATAAGAAGTCACAGAAACACGAGAGCCTACATGAATAAATGCATGGACATAAAAGAACCTAGAGAAGTATGTCAGGACAGGAAAGTATGGCGGCAAATAGTTAATAAAAAGAGTGTCAGTAGAGTGAATGGCGCTTGAAACAAAAGACCTTGGCTACTAATGGACCCAAGTGGGGAGCCTTACATAGCGACTTCGTAAGGTTCTTCGCTTGGGGTGATTGCTAGAAAGATTGATCAGCAACCTGCATCGGAGCAGTGTTGCGGAACGAACGTGTTATTTATTTAAATAGCACGAGAGTTCTAGATCAATCTGAAAAATCTCTATCCCTTCCACGCACTACTCCTTTCCCCTACCGAGTGAGTCACGCCTACCCCGGAAGGGAAATGGCTTAATGGTGTAATAATAATAATAATAATAATAATAATAATAATAATAATAATAAAGAAATTAAGACTCTATAATGGTAAAAACTTTCATTTTCATTAGTTTCAGTAAGTATCTATTTTTATTAATTTCTTAAAGTAATTTTATAATCTCTTCAGTTAAATATTTTGCTTTATCAAGATTTTCTGTAGTATATTGTCTCTTCCAGTACTTTTCTCCATATATTTTACTGTGATTAATCAGTCGAACATATAACCAGTATTATTATCACTTATTGTAATATGATTTTTTATGTTTAAATCCACGCTGAAACAGAAGTCTAAACTTCAGATTCTATGCGCATTTGAAATTTTTTCTTTACTAAGGCGGGCCTTAAATCAGTACATTAATTTTAGTACAATTGAATTACAATTCGGCTACATACGAGGTTATTGGAAGTACTCGCATTTGCCTAAACATTTGATAAAAATGTTTAGTGTTGCACAATCATTTATTCTGCCTCGTGAGAGGGTACCCACGCGAATCCTTGTACAAATAGAAGTTATTGAAGTAAAAATGATTATCGTGGTATTTTATTGAATTTTATTTCCAAATAAAATAATTGCAAGCAAAGTAGCGATTCGCGCGCCGAGCGCGCGTATGACCTTTTCTTTTGGTTGAAAATTCGTCTTTTTGGTAGATAGTTCGCCTTCTTGATTGACAATTAATCTTTGTAGTTGAAAATTCAAATGTTATTTCCTTGAAAATTCATGTATTTTATTAACAATTCGCCTTGTTGGTCGATAGAATGATTTATTTAACTGAAAATTCAACTAAACGCAGTTGATAATGAAGCTATTTTGTTGAAAGTTTTTAAAAATTAACGAATCCAGTTGAATATTCCTTCAATTCAGTTGAAAATTCATCTCGTTGATTAAAAATTTGACTATTTTGTTGAAAATGATTTTTTAAACTGAAAATGGAACTATTTCATTTTTGATTAAAAATTTATATTTTTCATTTGAAATGAAACTATTTGTATAAAAATTGTCCTTTCTGAGTTGAAAATTCCTGTATTTTGTTGAAAATTCGTCTTCTTTGTACTCTCTAAATCTGAATCAGTATATGTCTAATTCAAATCAGCGTATATACACTGTATATACGCCCCGGGCCGGGTAGCTCGGTAGGCTCCAAAGCAGGGTGCCCGGCGTGAAAATGGGTCTATTTTTTTGTCTAAGTATGAATGCCTTTCATTTTTCTGAGATTGAGACCTGTTACAATAACTGAAGTTATGAAGGTATGATACAATTAAATTTAAATAAGCTGAATCAATTGCGTGATATAATTTTAGAAATATGGAAAAAAAGTTCATAAAAATCGGTTTTTATTCTCACTAGATTTTTCCAAGAAAATACATTGCTGGACTACTTTGCAGCGTAACAAAAGTGCAATAACTTTTGAAGTTATTATCCGATTTCTTTCTATCATTTTCTAATGTTCTCGTCATAGTCCAGAAAATCTAACGCTGCCTATTAAAATTCGCTCAAGAATATTTGACTAAATTTTCCATTTTACCTCATCGGCTCTAATTTTCCTATAATGGGAAGGTCGAGCGCGACAAGTCAGCACATGCCCGCATTACAGGCTGTCAAGTGTCCCCCCTTGGGTTTAAGTATTATGAAAAAAATTTGAGGGTGGCGGCCCTACCGCTCCCAAGAAAGAGCGAAAAAAGCGTGGGAATCGCTGCCCTATCGGGCCCACATTTTTCCCGATCGGGACCCGACTGGAGCTCACAAAAATATCTGCATGGAATAGACCAGCGATTCCCAAACTAGTGCCGACGATCGGCGGCCCGACCACGGTCGAGGGAAGCCACCCCGGGCCGGGCAGCCCCCTAGGGAGGAAGCCAGCCCGGGCCCAGCTCCTCGGCAGCCCCCCTCCCCCCGCTATGAGCACCCTTTCATTGTCATGAGATTGTAGGCTGTTTCAATAACTAAAATCCTAAAGACATGGATCAATTCAATTCTAATTATCTGAATCATTTGCCTGATGTGATTTTAAGAAAATGAAAAAAAAGTTAATGAAAATCGGTTAACATTTCGAGTAATTAAGCATATCTTTAAGTATATGCATAATTACGAAAACTGTCAACTGGCATTGAAGATATTAACCGATTTTCATCAACTTTCTTTTCATTTGCTTAAAATCAGATTAGGAAATTGATTCAACTAATTAAAATTTAATTTATTAACATTTTAACACCTTTTAATTTTTCTCAACCGGTTCTAATTCTCTCGCCTGAAGCATGCAACCTCCCGCATCACCGACAGTCAAGTATCCCCCTTGGGTTCTAGTAGAGGGAAAAAAATGGTAGGGTTGCGGTCCAAAAACTGCAAAAAAAGTTTGGGAATCGCTGGAATAGACTGCATTCTACTACATTCTCCCCACAGGGATATTAATAATTGTCTAGTACCACTAAGAGATTTATTCATAGTTTACACTAAACACAACTCTAAACAAACTCATTACACGACCTTGAAAATGCTGATTTTCAAATTTCAGTTACATTTTCTGGAAAGTAGGAATTAAATTGTGCTTCGAGATATGCAATAATATGCATGAAAGCTCATTTATCTCCTATTTTGAATATTTTTCTACCAAAACAGCAGCAATTGTACCTGCACTCAAAAAAAAAATTCTGGTTAATTCAACTAGAATGGAGTGTTAAATTTGCCCTTACTATAAATTATGGTTGCAACTATTAGAAGTTTCTGGTTGACATTTTTCTGGTTAATGTTACAAGAAATTCGGGTAAATGTAACCAGAAGTTCTGGTGAGGTTAACTAGAAATACTTACTAGACTGTTTTCTGGTAGCTTCACGGAGTTTTTCTAGCCCCCTCTGAAATTAAAAGGACTACATGTTACATTTTCCCATGAAAAATAATGCGCTAATGTGTCTCCCTATAAATCTATAGGTGAATATATGTAGTAATAAATGGCGATAGATACAACATTCGAAGAATAAGGCGTATTTTTTATGCTATCTGTTTCTGAAACTATTAGTTAAGACTATTTTGCTCGTGATTTTACATGATATACATGTAGATTACTTGGCCAATACCTACATTCTCGAACATTCACTTTGTTTATTTATTTTCACAATGTTATTATTTTAGAGAATACTTTTCAAAGAAAACGAAAAAATCTGTGCCTGGTTTGGAAATATTCCTGTAGCTCTAATGTTTAGACAGATAACGTGCAATTTCTTTTTATGACACAACCAATTTCACGTTTTACTATTATTATTTATACTCATATAACTGAAAAAAACAGTTAACAAATCGCGATTCTTCGAGAATTGGACATTTACGCCAAAGCGTCTATTGATACATCCAGCAAAATGACATAAGACCAAAAGATTTCTCGAAATCGACATAAGATCGCGACACTTCTGTTGCCAGAAATATTAACCAGAACAGTTTTAACCAGAAAAAATCAACCAGTGTTCATTAACTAGAATTTTCTAGTCATATTAACCATAATTTCGAAATAAAATAAATAGAATTTTTTTAACCAGGCGCGTCTAGTATTTTTAACTAGAACTTTTTTTTTGAGTGTGGAAAGGGCAGAAGCTAAATTAATGTCAAGTTCGACCAGTATTGTAGACTTTATCTCAATCTTAATCTTTATGACAGGTTCTAGCGTCTCCAAGGATAATAATTTGCAGTGTTTACAATGCAGACTGTTCAGAAGAAGACGGGGGCTACGAGTGGGACTTTTACAACCAGTTTACGGCGGTAGTTATGCCAATGTGCAGCACCGACGCAACGGATTCCCAAAACTAAAACTATGGAAACGAGGCGAGTAGCAGGCCCGCCACGTTTTTGCTCGTTAAACCCACAAGCAGGCATCTTGATTTTTAGGTGGCGAGGTCGCTGCAATCGAAAAAAATCTGTTCGTGAAATCGGCAGATGGTGGCCAGTCTCGAGTTATTTTACTTCTGGCAAAAACTTGAACCTCCACTGCATTAATTTGCAGAGTAAGCCAAAACGCGGATTTCCAGTTACAACCCCCAGCGTAAAGAAAAAAAGAGTTTGCCTAGGCGTTTTTAGAAATGCTTATATCACCCAATTATTTCGGAATTCTTCGGGAAACCAGTTCTCGTCAGCATGTTCTTCAGCCTGCGATCTAATCAAACTAAATGCGGTTTCAGAATTCAAATAGAGAGTATGATTTCAAAATATGGTCAGTTGAAACATTATTGTAATCAGCTACTTGAAAAATTATGGGAATTAAAAATGCTTAAGGTTTTAAAAATGGCAGTGTATAGATGTTCGGCACCGGACGCTAGGTTGGTATCCGGTGGATTGATCTGATTGGTTGCACGGCAGTGGGCGGGGTCTGCCGGAGAGTAGCATCGAATGTACGGCAATCGACTTACCCGGGTAGAAATTATAACTTGGTTCTTAAGAGGCCCTGTCCAGATTTCCTATTTTCTATCGAGGCCCTAAAGTGGAAATCTATCGAGGGCGCAAGCGAAAGCGTCAAGCTCAGCTAGCGGGGTCATCAGTAGGCAACCCAGTATTTGCGAACTTCGAAGAGACGACGCGACGCGATTTCAAAGACCATTCTCATTCCAGGTGCGAAACTGAAAATTACTGAGTGTTTATGCAGACGCCAGACGCAATAGGCGTTATATATAGCGGCAAATTTGAAAATGTACCCAGTGGGCACAACATTTTAGAACGTAATTGGAACGCCCTAAAAACGTATTTTGGACGTACAAGTCAAAAGACGTCATTCGAACGTTTTAAAAACTGTCCTAAGTCAGGTCAAATAATGTTCTTGAAACGTTTTATGTTCCAATACGTCTTTGAAACGTGTCTGGAACAGTGTATGCTTATGGAAGGTTATATGGACTGACTTAGCACATTTTTAAGCCGTTCTAAAGATGTTCTTTAACGCTTGTGCCCACTGGGTAGAGTATATACATTGTCTGAAAATATAGAAGTTCATAAAAATTGCAACATTTCTATGGTTGCACATAGCAGAATCGATAACATTTTAATTTAAAAAGTTAAATCATTCGAAAAAATTGATTGTTTTTCTTTAAGAATTTCAAAAAGCTCATTTATGTTTCACTGATCTAATAAATCTTTCAATTTTAATTTCCAAATAACAATTCATCCAGCATCCATGATTACGTCTTTGATAATATCACGGCTCTTAAAAAATGTGTAATTTCTACAAAAACATTAACCTGACAAGTTCCCAGTCGGCTCCCGACCATGGGATATAACCAGGGTTGGCCCGGCCAGTAACCGCCCAGTTCCGGACTACGTGATTCGAGAAAAATGTAGCCCGGCCGGGATCCAACCAGAAACCTTGTTGTATTAGGGCCAACCGGGGAAATTTCTACACGGGAAGTAACTAATTTTTTAGTAAAAATTAAGTTTACTACTTGAATTAGTTAAAATTTAACTAATTCAGATTTAGCGAGATGATTCTAAATCAAACCTCATTTTATGTTTCATTTGTAAGCAAGAGGGGTTTTAAGGATTGCAATTATCCCCACATGACGGTAATGTGCACCGTAGCCCGTGTAGAAATTTCCCCGGTTGGCCCTACTACAACAAGGTTTCTGGACGGAACCCGGCCGGGCTACCCATGGCTGAGTTGCATGACAGGAAGCGGCCGGGAGCCGATAGGGCTACATGTTTCTCAAATAACCAAGTCGGAAGCCGGTCGGTTACTGGCCGAGCCAACCTTGGTTATATCTCATGGTCGGAAGTCGATTGGGCACTGGCCAGGATAATTTTGTTGTCAAAATTACACATTTTATAAGAGCTTTGATGTTATCAAAGACGTAATTATGGATGGTGGTTGAATGATCATTTTAAAAGTATAATTTAAAGATTTATTAGAGCAGTGAAACAGAAATAAGCTGTTTTAATTTCTTTACAAAATTTTACCGTGACGTTTTTAGCCGGAACCCGGCCGGATTCCCCGACCAGCGCCTGGCTTGAACCGGGGCTATCCGGCTGGTGCCCGGCCGGATCCCCTATTAGATTCCTACACGGGAGTGTTTAATCTTTTGAACTCGTTTGCAATATATTAAAATAATTATCTAAGATATGCTTCCGTATGCTAGTAAAGCTCTGATTGCAGCATAGTATAATCAGAAGAGCATAGAGTACCTGTTAATCCAATTGTGTGATATACTTCGGCAGCAATTAATAATAATTAAAGCTATAGATTACACTGACGTTTCAGTCCCAAAGACACGCGCTTCTTTCGACGGAACACTGAGTAGAACTATGCAAACGATGACATCCCTTGAATATTGCAATAGGCACGCAGATCGTTGCCGATTTGCTTACATAGATAAATATGAACGATGGATACGCACAACACACATGCCGCTTTTTGTCTTACTTGTTCTCGCACACATAAATAAACACACACGCGACACGCATATCGAAATGCCACAGAGTCTAGGATTTTCTGAGGTCGCTGCGAATCAATATGCATGTATATTCCTATGCATAATGCATGAACAACGCTGATTTTCCGAGAGCTTCACAGAAGTTGTGTATCTTCCTGATCTTTGCTCGGTGCCGTCTCTTCGGGCAGTCAGTGAGATCTAGGGTCTATTAAAGTATGCGAAACAGGTGCACATTATCACATTATGTCATTCATATTAAAAGTATCCTGTCAAAAGTTGGAAATTTCGTCCCAGCAGATATCAGCATCCTTTTACACTTTGGAGTCAATCGAAAAGGAAGGTTCTTTAACTCGATGACTTTCTCACAAGCACTAACATATGAATAACTTCATTAATATTTAAAGAAAAAAGTTTAGATATATTGATATTCTCCAAAAAATCAAAAAAATGCTTTGAATAACCCCTATATACTGCCGTCCAAACTAAAAAGATACATAAGTGACATTTTTATGCAAAATGAGTTTTTAGTATCATTGTATTCGTAAGAGAAAGCTGCATCTAACTGTGTTAATAAAATCTATTAACTATTAATATTTATTCCAAAAAAAGATTGTTTATAATTGAGGAAAGTTGAAAAAGTTGAAAAATACAACAGAAAAAGATACGCAAAGCACTTTGCGTGTCCTAAAAGTTGTACAAGGAAGGCAATACGTCATCAGCATACACATAAAAAAGAACCTAAAGAACTTTGAGTCCTTATGTATCTTCTAGCCTTGTGAATTAACTCGGACTCTGATCGGAAATCCACGGGAAATAAGTCCCGGCGAAATTCGGCTATACATTAGCGACGATCGTTCGGGTAAGTTTGGAACAGCCACTAAATAGTATTTGGAGGTTGCGCTCGAGCTCTTCGGCAAAGGCATCATCCGCAAGTTAATGTGTTCTTCTTGCCTTACATTTTTCACTGTCTGCGACTAGTAAAACATCGCAAGCCCATTTTCTAACAGAAATTATTTAAAAAATCAATTTTTTTCTTGCAAAATATGAAAAAGCACATTATTTTTACCTAAATAGCGTATCTTAATTGTGAAGAATTTTATTCGATATTAAAATTCTTTGGGCAGGAAGTTTTTCTCGATTTTCTCAGTTCAAGTCAGTTTGGACTTACGTAGCTTTTTAGTTTGTACGGCAGTACATTTCAATTATTTCGAATCATTCAGTAGAAACATGTTCATGCAAATAGTTTTTTGTAAATTATTTAACTTTCTAATATATAAAAAGGAACGCAATATTACAATGCTTGCATTGTATTTTAAATGAACTATCTTTACAAAATGCAATGAATTATCTTTACAATAGATTACATTATGGAATATACATAGAGCGTCTATGATATGTTAGTAGACAACAGATTTGATTTTGTGTTCAAAATGGTCTTGATATCTTACAAATTTTCCAATCATTTCGTAGATATTAGTCATTTAAAACGTTAACAAAAAAATATAATAAATAGATAAAATATTTATAATTTGGAAGTATTTAAAAGTTAAATTTAGAATATTTCAAAATTAAAACTAAATATGGGATCTCGGTTGTACGTCTTATTTAAAAAGGTTTAATTTTGAAAGCGTGAATTTGAACAATTAATTTCTTGATTTCCGTCATCTTATTTTAGGAAGCAATACAAATTAAAAAATTATACTTTTAAATACATCAAAAACTCAATTTTGTTCATTTTACTAGGTTTCAATTTCAACTTTTTAATTTTCATTGTCATCAGATTGAAAGGTTTCAACTTTGAAAACAGAAATGTAATCAATTTTAATTTTAAGATTTTGAATTCCGTCCACCAATTTTTATTGTTTCTACTTTAAAAGTATATAATTTTAAATCTCTTTTTATAGAAAGTTACAAATAACACAGAACAAATTGTTACGTATCGTTAGGAAATTTAATAATTATACTATATTCCAAAATATGCATGTGAGATTAAAAATGGTAACTAAGTGAATTCATAAAATGAATATCAGTAAACTATTATAATAGAATTATCGTAATTATGGTAATTAAGATCAATTAAATTAGGATCGCAGTCGTAGATAATACGTACGTTGGAACATCTATTTTTACGTTAATGAATGTAACATACTATGTAAACTATATGATAATAAATAATAATAATAACTCACTTTTAAACATTGTTGCAGATTGTATAATTGTAAAGGTTTCGAATATGAACTTTTTAAATCTAGACGCATTATACTTTAAGTTGATAATTTGAAATTAAATAGTTGTACAATTTCAAAATAGTAATGCACAGAGAATTCGAAATTGTTCAATTTGAAACTCTAGTACTTAGAAAATTGCTCAATTTATTAAGTTGACAGTGAACATATTTTTTGATCGGGAATTTCACAAATTTTTATCAAATAAATCTGTTCAAGTTTGATTTTAACAGTTAAAAAAATCTGCCCGTTAAGCGGGCATATTCTCATCGCGCGCTTTGCTTACCTTTATCTTTGCTTATAGGTGAATGCCAGTCTCGATTTCAGCCCATGTGTGTGTGGTAACATGCTGAGCACTGATTGGAAGTATACAATAATTTATTTCTCAATATTCTTATAAGAAATCAGGAAAATGTATCAGTTTGTCTCGATTAAAGGAACAAAATCAATTAATTTGCAACCCTGATATGCGCCAAGGTTAAGCGTTAATTGGCCGAGGAGCTATAACGATGCGGAATTATTAGCTGTATCGAGTATGAAATTAAGATGTAGTAGGCCGGTAAGTTCAACATTAGTGTCGAAGGAATCGCGATCGGTAGGCTTTACTTCAAAGTTGGCAGAGCCTGACGTCAACGGTGAGCAGTAAGCATAAATATAAAAGGTAACGCTTAACCTTAGCGGGTGTTACTACAATTTGTGTCTACTTCCTCCCACTTGCAATCTTTCATTCTCTCATCTCTCCTTTTGTCTCACATGGAGAGAGAAATTGGCCTGCTAACCTCCCGAGGCTAGTGGCGCTAGTTGCTCATGACGCTTGGCTTGCTGACTTACCACAAATTGGTCAATGGCGCTCTAGGCGAGATTCAGCGGTCTACGCTCTTGCGTGACTGGTAGTGTGGTTTGCCCACTACTTGGGACGCTGAGAGTCAAACTCGCCTAGACTAAAAGATTAATGCGTTGGGGTCATGATGCGGGCATAAGTAATATAAGTACAGGTGCCAATGCCGGTCGGAATTGAGAGTTACTCCGAGTTGGAAGCCTGGAGTTCAACATTCGTTGTTTCTCCAAGCTCCAACACTGGCGCCCCCACGCTCTCAGTGAGAGACAGTGAGACCACTAGTCCGATAGTGCTGCCATGGCGCATGCGGCTGGTAAGCTAGGAGGCCAATTTCTCTCTCCGTGTAGCCTCTAATAAATTCTCTTCTCGGTTTATTCAGTGCTATCCCGGCCAATCCAAAAACAGCAAAAGAGATTTGTCTTGGACTCCATCTTTGCGTTTATTTAACTTGTTATAGACATCCAGGGGTACGATCAATTTTAAGATTAATCAATACTTAAAACTTGGCTGGAAGTTGGCTGGGCTTAATATACTTTGAAGAAAATATGGTTAGTGATATTTCCTGCCGATTACTCGTTCACTCATTATCTGTTTAAAACGATTTATCCAACGACTCATTACGAATCAGGAGTTCCAAAGAGCATGATGTATATAGAAAAGCAATGAGAACTAAATCAGAATGATTAAAATGATTGTCTATCATAGTCTGGAATTCTAAAGTAAACTTTAAAAGTACATTGTGACCCCTGCTGTTTCTTAAAGATGAAAACATTTTTAGAATCGGAAATGTACTCTGTACATATCCTCCTTACGGTTATATCTGAACCCTATCTGCTGCTAGTGTTGCTCAAAACGTGTATCAAAAGAGAAATTGTCGTACAATATAAAAATTATAATATATATTAAATCACGCAAAAAGGTAACAGCGGTGAGAATTAATTAGGAAAGAAATAACCGTGTGTGGCTGTGAGTGTTTCTAAAGGAAGACGAAACGTGCGTTTCAAGATGCATGGATGGAAGAAAAACGAAGAAGGTAATATGAGACGAGATTTTGTTTGACCCGTTTTGAAATTCGTAATTGAGCGATTACGGTTTACGGTGATGTTGATCGCAGTTTAATAAAGTCACGTGGGACTGTAGAAAAGAAAAAGAGTATAATCTGTCGTTCGTGCTTTAGCGATCGTAACTGAAGTACATCGGCTGCACTGTGTTGCGGCGGCCGCGGCCGCTCGATTCGGTCGTGTAGCCGATTAGTATTATCCACTTCCTTGTGCCTTCTCTTCGCAGTAAAGAGAACATACCTCGTATATAGTTACTGTAGTAGAACGTACTACGCTGAAGGGCCGCTGCGCTGTACACCGTACACCGTTCAGCGCACATCGTACAACAAGCACCTATGCCCTTTCTGAGAGCAGTGATAGGTTGGGTTTGAGTTATGAGTATTCGCTAGATTAGTGGACGAGAGTACTGCTCGCAGACGCCTTACTATACAAGAATTCTCCTAGACATGCCTACCTACCTTTCAACGCGATTAATACCGCCGGGTGTTCATCGTGCATTTATATACATACGGCACATGTAGCCAGATTTTTAAAAGCACTCGAGAGGAACGTGAATTATAACGACCACTTTGTGATTGCCGACTGGATTTAATCGAGATTCGAAGGAAAGTTTGCCGTTATATGGAATATAGATTTCCGCCCTGCGATCGACCAACCACCATACGTGAAAGTTCAGTGATGATTAATACCTGTGTATATCCGGTTATCTTTCATGATAGAGTAAATAGTCTGGCACTGCGCGCAAGTACATAGTAAATCGTAAAATTTTTTTTCATATAAAAATACTTCAAACTATATAATACTTCAAGGTTTGTGTTATGAATGATTTGTTTCTGAACTTTTATAAAAGTGTATGACATTTGGGCAAAAAAGAAATCACATAAGAGAAGAATTACGTCAATTATTTACAGTGAAAGTGGTGAGAATGAAAAATAATCTTCTTTGGTGGAGGATTTAATTATTTTGCTGGAAATTCGTCAAGTATGCGGCACCTCTCTGGCATCTATAGTCGTGGAGTCCGTGTTTATTTTTGGCAGGGTCTAAACTTTGTGTAAGTGCATATCAGCACAAGTGTTCCTTGAGTGTGTGTAGTATCGCTGCCGATTTCAAAATATAAAACTAGTGAATTTTGCTATTCGGCACTTGGAGTTCTATTGAAAGTAAGTAAATTTAATCTTTTTTACAATAATTATAGATTTTAATATATTTATTGACAGAAATTGCAAACAAAACATTTTTTCGCATTCGATAGCCACTGTAAATAAATTGGATTTTTCTAAAATTTGCGCACATTTTCGTAATTTATTTCTAATAATAATCAATTTACAATAATTATTTAATAATTTGTGTTTCAGAATGAGTTCCAGGGTTTATAACCTCCGAAGTGCGAAGGATGTAGCAGCGTCCATGCCGGATTCGGAAGAGGAACATTTTTCCGAGGATAGTGACGATGAGAACATTTTTCTGAAAAATTTGGCGTTTTGCTTGATGGAACCGTACCTTCGGCGACGATTATAGTTACCTACATTACGCGCTTCAATCAAAAGAATCATACACAAAGTTTTAGAGATGGATGAGCCCCTACCTGCAGCGTTAACTGTCATTAGAGAGAACACACGGGCAAGATGTCACATGTGCGAAACCACTGTTACTAGTCGAACACGCATGAGGTGTCCGAACTGCATGCGACGAATGTGTGATGACCATCGTGCACCTATCTGCGTTGAATGCGAGCCTTTTGTTGAGAATTAGGTATTTCTTTGTATTTTTTTAGTATTGACATGATTTTTATATTAAATAAATGGTTTTGTGGTATTTTATTGATATTCAATATATTTATTCTTACTTGTCCACTCTGAAAGGCCGAAATTCCCTATTTGAAAATCTAGTAACTTCGGGGGCTTGGGAAAAATACTTCGCATAATTATATTACTTTTATATATTTTTTTCTTAAAAAACAATATTTTATCTAACAAATCGCGTTGATTTTATTAAATTTTATCAGAATGCAAAAAATGCGATTTTTCAAAAGAAAAAATCACTTTTTTAAAAACATACTCTGTTAAAAACATTTTTTTTGTCAAAAAATGTTTTTTTTTTGTTAATTTTAATTGCAGCATTGTATTCTACCGAAAATTTCACACAGAAAACATATGTCTCTCGATATGTTTTGAACCTTTCTTCATCTTTAAATCAGATGTTAAAATCGCGAAATCCCAATTTGCACCTATGTACGTTCAATGGGTGATGAAATGAAGTGTACGCCAAGAGGGTTAACAAAAAACCTCGTAGTAAATCATTAATATTAAGCACATTATGTTTCGAAAATACAGCATTTTTGTTTCAAAAATCGAACTACATGGTTGAAGATAGAACCATATTGTTCAAATATTATATCTTTTAACATTCATCATTCAATCGTTTATAACGTTATAAGTTAATTTTGGTTTTACTTGAAAACTTATCTCTGGTTAAAAATTCGTTTTATCCCGCTTTTTTCATTTTCTTTCATATTATATTTCGAGGCTAAATCTCTCTATTGTAATTTGGCTGCCTCCATAACTATGCGACACCTTGAAAATTTTGGAAGTTTCATTAGACTACAGTTCTATATTAGGTCAGATGGAAGGGGTTTTAGTTCTCCAAAGCAGTTCGAGATGCGACAGATCACTCTTCTGTGACCAGTCACTCACGTGCATATTTTCTAAAGGGAGATTTGGAAAAGATGTTCGACTTCTGACAGATCACTTTTCTGCAACCAGTCATTAACAAGTCTTTTTTTTCAAGGGAGAGCTAGAAATGGTTTCGAGGTGTGAACAATCACTCTCCTGTGACCAGATGCCGGACTATAAAATTAAAATACAGAAAAAATGTTGAACCAAAAAATTAAAATACGGCAAAAAATGCCCCATCTGTATACATTACGTCAGGGCTCGCCAGAAGTCATTGACTGCATTGACTGCCAGTGGCAGCCAAGAGCAGCGATTCCCAAACTGCTACCCTGGGTAGGGTGGCTACCCGACATTAGGGGGATGCCACCCCGGGCCCGATAACTCGGTAGGCTCCAAAGCAGGGTCCCCGCTGTGAGCATGGGACTACAGGGTTGACCATATTCGACGAAAAGATTTGGCAACACTGTAACTTTTGACAGAGATGACAGATCGAGTAATGACGTAGCGCGTTTGAAGCATCAGTCTAAGGAGATTTTTGCCATGGAGCAGTACACTCCACGCGAACGCTCTCAGATTGTTGAAATTTACATTCAACAAAACAAGTCAATTGTGAAAACTCAACGTGCATGGAGAAAAATAAATAAAGTGAAAACTGCGCCTTCTGCAATAGCATTGTATCGTTTGTATGAAAGATTTTCATCAGGTGAGGCACTTACTAATCCCAAACGACCAAGGAGATCGGATGAAAATATCGCACTCGTACGGGCCAGTGTCCAGTCCCAATGCACGTTGAGATTTCATAATTGACTTGTTTCGTTGAATGTAAATTTCAACAATCTGAGAGCGTTCGCGTGGAGTGTACTGCTCCATGGAAAAAATCTTCTTACTGAAAATCTTCGACTGATGCTTCCAACGCGCCACGTCATTACTCGATCTGTCATCTCTGTCCAAAGTTACAGTGCCAAATCTTTTCGTCGAATATGACCAACCCTATATTTTTTTTGGCTTAGCATGAATGCGTTTCATTGTTCTGAGATTGAGATCTGTTACAATAACTGAAGTTATGAAGGTATGACGCAATTAAATTTAAATGAGCTGAATCAATTTTGTGATATGATTTTAGAAATATGGAAAAAAGTTCATAAAAATCGGTTAACTTTGTCACTAAATTTGTCCAAGAAAATACATTACTGGACTACTTTGCAGCGTTACAAAAGTGCAATAACTTTTAAAGTTATTAAACGATTTCTTTCCATCTTTTTCTAATGTTCTCGTCATAGTTCAGAAAATCTAACGCTGCCTATAGAAATTCGCTCATGAATATTTAACTAAATTTTCTATTTTTCCTAATTGGCTCTAATTTTCCTATAATGGGAAGATCGAGCGCGACAAGCCAGCACATGCCCGCATCACAGACTGTCAAGAGTCCCCCCTTGGGTTTAAGTAATATAAAAAAATTTGAGGGCTGCGGCCCTACCGTTCCCCTGAAAGAGCGAAAAAAATTTGGGAATCGCTGGCCAAGAGACTAGATCAAACTGACCCTATAATAAATCTTGTTCGACTGGTTCCTGGCCTTTCACGGTCATTATAGAGTAGCAGCGACTCCCAAACTTCTACCCTGGGTAGGGTGGCTACCCCTCGGTAAGGGGATGCCACCCCGGGCCGGGTAGCTCGGTGGGCTCCAAAGCAGGGTCCCCGCTGTGAGCATGGGACTATTTTTTTTGACCTAGCATGAATGCCTTTCATTGTTCTGAGATTGAGACCTGTTACAATAACTGAAGTTATGAAGGTATGACACAATTAAATTTAAATGAGCTGAATCAATATCTTGATATAATTTTAGAAATATGGAAAAAGTTCATAAAAATCAGTTAACATTTTCACTAAATTTGTCCAAGAAAATACATTACTGGACTATTTTGCAGCGTAACAAAAGTGCAATAATTTTTGAAGTTATTAACCGATTTCTTTCTAACATTCTGGTCATAGTCCAGAAAATTTAACGCTGCCTATTAAAATTCGCTAATGAATATTTAACTACATTTTTCATTTTCCTTAATCGGCTCTAATGTTCCTATTATGGGAAGGTCGAGCACGACAAGCCAGCACATGAATCGCTGGAGGAGAGTCCCAAAATTTCTTCGCTCTTTCTGGGGAGCGGTAGGGCCGCCACCCTCAAATTTTTTTCATAATACTTAACCCCAAGGGGGACACTTGACAGCCTGTGATGCGGGCATCTGCTGGATTGTCGCACTCGACTTTCCCATTATAAGAAAATTGAAACCGATTAGGAAAAATGGAAAATTTAGTTAAATATTCATTAGCGAATTTTAATAGGCAGCGTTAGATTTTCTGGACTATGATGAGAACATTAGAAAAAGATAGAAAGAAATCGGTTAATAACTTCAAAAGTTATTGAACTTTTTTTACGCTGCAAAGTTATAGACCAGTAATGTATTTTCTTGGACAAATTTAGTGAAAATATTAACCCATTTTTATGAACTTTTTTTCCATATTTCTAAAATAATATCACGAAATTGATTCAGCTCATTTAAATTTAATTGTGTCATACCTTCATAATTTCAGTTATTATAACAGGTCTCAATCTCAGAACAATGACAGGCATTCATGCTAGGTCAACAAAAGTAGTCCCATGCTCACAGCGGGGACCCTGCCATGGAGTCTACCGAACTACCCGACCCGGGGTGGCATCCCCCTACCGCCGGGTAGCCACCCTACTCAGGGTAGCAGTTTGAGAGGACGCACCCGAATTGAGCCAGCGGTCAACCACCCTTGCCTTTCTCGTCCCGAAATGAGCCCAGCGGTTGAGTAGGCAATTTTCGGTGGTCCTGAATTGAGCCAAAACTGCCCCGCCAATTAGAAGTATGAATATGAAGCTATGAATTATCTTTTATTTTTTTTTTGCTTTTCAATCTCTTGTATTGTGCTCGTGAAATGTTCTTAAAAATGAAAAATAGCAATTTTATGTCAAATTCATGCTAAACACGGTATTGTTTGGAACTTTCCCAACATAAATTATTTTTATTCGATGAGTGAAAAGTTTCCTAGTATTTTTTCACTAATTGTGGGTTGTTTAAATAATAATTATTTCTTTGAACAGCTTTTTGCGCTTGTTAATCATGATAATTTATTATATTTTAGAATAAATTATGCATTTGGGATAAAAATTTGGTATCAATTGAACTTTTATTTTTTAAAAAATTAAAATGATTCCACATTTAGTTAAAAAGTGACCTTAAATTGATTGGTGAAAAATTATATGTTTTGTTGAAAGTTCGTCCATATTGGTAGAAAATTCATCTTCATGGCTAAATAATATGATTAAAATAATAATATTAAGATTAAAATGTTTCTTTAGTTCAAGCTGAAAAAAATTTTAGGTTCGACATATTGAACTTTTTTTAATGTGTGCATATGACCCAATTAAAAAATAAACATGTTTTTGCACACTTTAAAAAAATAGTCATTGAGCAAAAAATTTATTTTCAAGTTTCTTGCTTTTTCACTATTGTTTACTAGTAAAGGCTGTAAACGTAATATTTTAACGTAGTTAAAAAATTTAACTTTTTAGTTGAAAATTCATATTTTTGGATTAAAACCTCAACTCTTTTGTGAAAAATTCGTCTTTTTGGTTAAAAATCCAAGGATTTGGTCTAAGTTGAACTTGTTTATATATTTTTTCAATTGAAAGTTCATAATTTTAGTCCAGGATTTAACTGTTTTGCGGGAAATTCTTTTTTAGAAATTAAAAATGATTTTTTAAAAAATTAAAATGATTCCACATTTAGTTAAAAAGTGACCTTAAATTGATTGGTGAAAAATTATATGTTTTGTTGAAAGTTCGTCCATATTGGTAGAAAATTCATCTTCATGGCTAAATAATATGATTAAAATATTAAGATTTTTGGTTAAACTGTATATTTTTTGGATAGAAGTTCATCTTTTGTACGAAATTCTTCCATTCAACTTCAAAATTCGAGAACTTGGTAGAAAACTCGTTTTTATGCGGGTTAAACTATTTTTTGTTTATGAAAATTGAGTTTCTTATTTTTCTTTTAAATGATACAATATATTATAAAAAAAGTAATAAAACTTTTTGTAGAAGTATCTCTTTTCTAAATGTGCAAAGTCCCGTTCTTTGCTAGAAAAATTCAAAAATTCTATTTATGAAGAAAAATTCTCCTGTGACTTTTAGAAAAAACACCGCCATTTTGTTAATGTTTGAACGTTTTCAAATTCTCGGGAGGATTCGGAAATAAGTTGATAACATTTATACTAAAGAAAAATTTAAGAAAAAGCTACTACTGTCTAGCATTATTCAAAGCATTTTTGGACCATCCAGCAAACAAGAGAGATCCGTTTTGGCTCAATT
This sequence comes from Belonocnema kinseyi, assembly GCF_010883055.1. Taxonomy (NCBI): domain Eukaryota; kingdom Metazoa; phylum Arthropoda; class Insecta; order Hymenoptera; family Cynipidae; genus Belonocnema; species Belonocnema kinseyi. The sequence goes on from NC_046663.1 coordinate 115,882,902, forward strand.
CGGGTTCGAAATAAATGGGGCCCCTACGTAAATGAGCTTGAAGACGTTTATGTAAAAAAAAAGTTTGAGCTTAGCAGACTGAAAAATGTAAAAAAAAGTAAGGATTTTCGGGTACTTTTAAGAACAGTCAAGTTTAGAGCATTAATTCTTATAGAAGGGGCGATGGGAAACATTTGAAAAAATTTATGAGTATGAGGAAACCTGTTGTGAACCAGTTGCAGTTGAGAAATTTGAAAAATAATGAAAAATCTTGCTTAAAAGTACAAAAATATTAAAGATATTTAAGCGACTCAAACTGAAAATTGTAATGGATAGGCTCTGTAATTATTTCCGATCTTCCGGAATGATGTGATAGTCTTATTTTTTGTGAAAACCGCGATATTTTGAGACATTTTTTTAGTTGGAAAATAAGTGACAGACAGCAGGGGGTGGGGCGTTTTTTACTGCCGACCACTGGTCCCTTTCTTCGACCCGTGGCCAGGTGCCATTCAAGCATTCAGAAGCACGGGTCGAAGAATGGCACCAGCAGTCGGCAGTAAAACAAAAAAAGGGCCCCCCTGCTTTCTGTCACTTGTTTTTCAACAACTTTCGGGTGATTTAAAATAATTACAGAGTCTATGTATTACAGTTTGCAGTTTGAATCAGTTTAATATCTGTATTAGAACTGAAGATAATACAGTTGCACATTTTTGTACTTTTAAGCAACAATTTTTATTATTTTTCAAATTTCTCAACTGCAACTGGTTCACAACAGTTTTCCTCATACTCATGAATTTTTTCAAATGTTTCCCATCGCCCTTTGTATAAGAAATAATGCTCTAAACTTGACTGTTCCTAAATGTACCCGAAAATCCTTACTTTCTTTTACATTTTTCAGTCCGCTAAGCACAAACTTTTTTTTACATGAACGTCTTCAAGCTCATTTACGTAGAACACTTACAGCTTTCATATGACTGTTGTTTTGTTGCGCTAGCATTTTTTTTTTTTTGACTGAATTGTTAAACTTCAAAGGCAGCTGCCTATGATTTTCTCGCCGATAGTAGTAGAGTTTATACTCTTCAAAATAAAGAAGAAGGGATTTTAGCGGCCGTCGTTTTTCTTTATTCTTTATGAATTTTAATTCAAAACTCTCCAACTTTGTCCACCTTTTTAAAGCTTTAATTTGAGGTTTAATTTTTAGACAAATTTAATACACTTTGAAAATTAAAAATGAAATTAAAATTGGAAATGAATTGTATTGTAAATTCGAGTGCAAAAGTTCAGGCCCCCCGGCGTGAAATACGGCGAGATGTAATTAACCGTGACCGTAACCCTTCGCTCGATTCCTGGAAAACGAAGAAAAAAATGACAGAAAAACTTGGTGGCAGTCATACACTTGTCGTGGCAGTCAGCACCTACTTGAAGTGGCGAGCCCTGCACTATTGAAAATTGATATTTTTTAGTCAAAAATTCGTATAATTTGGTTAAAAAAACTAATCTTATTGGTTTGAAATTCCCTGTTGTATGGTTAAAAATACAACTGTTTGGTTCAAAAATAAGTTTTTTTGTTGCAAATTCATATTTTTGGGTTGAAAATTGAACTGTTTTGCAGAAAAATCATCTTTTGACTTGAAAGTTAAACAGTTTAAATGGATTTTTTCCATCTTGACTAAATACTTTTTATTGTTAGAAAATTTTCTTTTTAGTTAGAAAATCCATAATTTTAGTTAAAAAATCATCCCTTTGGTTCAAATGTAACAGTTTTTTATTTGAAGTTTAATTTTTTTGCTTGAAAATTTGACTATTTGGTTGAGATTAACCTTTAAAGGTTAAAAATTCAAATACCTTGTTGAGAATTGAACTATTTTGCTAAAAAGTCATCTTGTTTGGTTGAAAATTCAACTATTTTGTTTAAAAATGCTTTGTTTTGGATTAAGCATTCATCTTTTACTATATAAAAGTCATATTTTTTGGGTTTTACACTTAGTTTTGACTGCAAATATATCGATGTGAGTTTATTGTCAGTAAATTCTTGTATATAAGTTGAGAGAAAATGCTACATGGGTCCTAGATCATTATTCGTTCTAGTTGAAATTTTTCTAATTGCATAACGAGTAGGAGATCAAAGTTAAGCATTACGAACTTCATTTTACTGATTGTTTAAATGAAAATGTTTAAGCAAAAATTTGCCAGCTTAACGTAATGCTTGAAGGACCACAGTTTTTTTGTTTTAATATGGAGCATTATATTTAGTAATAGAGCATTAAATGAGTCTTAAATTAAAGAGCAAAGAAATATGGGCTAGGTCGTTTGTTCGCTGTATGATGCTGCTAGCTTAATGTTAAGCTAGCATGACCGTCGGCTTTTTAGTTAAAAGCAGAGCATTAAATTTGACAATAGGGCATTAAATAAGCCCTTAATAAGCCCTTAATTTCCTATAGGGTGTCAGTTAATTTTTGCAAAATGGTTATGCCAGCTCAACGGACTTCTGGCCAAATTTTCCTGGTCAGCATCATGTTAGAAGCAGGGGAAATTGAGAACCCCCTAGGATTCGCAATCAAACAATAAAAATTCTCACCAGAGCCGCGTTAATGCTCCAGCTAAATTAAGCCAAAAGATTCTACGAAGTGGAATCTAACCAATCGGCAGGCAAATTAGCAGAACGTAAAGGAGCGCCGCCGTTTAATGGAGATGTTCCAAAGAAGTGAAAGAGAGCCTCAGTTTGCAGCTGTAAGGAATAGAGCCGTTTTCCCAGGCGGAATGGATGGAAGAGACCGTGCGCGAGAGAAAGAGAGCGAGCAACGGGTTATGACAGCGCAATAGAGCGGAAGAAGAAGAAGAAGCGAGATGAATCCAGTAATTCTGTGGTATGTGTATAATTTGTGACATGCCACCGGAAACTACCCATTTCGAAGTAAAAAATGATTAGGCGCTCCTCGTATAATCGAATCCAATAAATTACGAAAGCCAGCGGCTTCACGTTCAGCCAGTTACACCAATATCCCAACAGTCATCCCCCAAGTTTGTTAATTGGACTTGTCGTATCCAACACTTCTGTCTCTTCATTAATATTTCCTTACTTTGTCATATTCTGCGAGTCACAAAAGTCTTGAATTTTAAATTATGTTCAACGAAACCGTCGAGTTAGAAAATAACAGTTACAAGTTTATGTTAAAAGGGAAAGAATCCATATAAAATTGGTACTGAGAGTCTTAAATGACATAAAGTTCTGAGTGGAATTTTTCCCTCTGTTGAGTTGGTACAATGCAGATATAGCAAACATGCAGACATTTGACGTATAATGTTTTTTTAATAGGTGTTGCCTAACTCACTTGTCAGCTTACCGCCTGAGAATGTTCTCTTCATATAGGTCTAATGACATCTATTTTTAGAAATTTCTGATATCCAGTATAAAATGTGCTTTCAACGACATTTGGCTTAACTTACGAAGGCTATATCATGTAATTATTATTTTATACGGCAGACTAAAATCCTTTGGAAATCCTTTGTAGAGCTATGTTTCAATTTAGCACTATACCTTGAACGGAATAGATATGAGGGGCCACAGCGCAAAAAGAGCGCAAAAAGAGCGCAAAAAAGTGGAAATAGGGTAATTTTCTCACAAAAAGGGGGAAAATAGGGCGTGGGAAATCCATTCACAATTATATAAAAAGGTCAGAGAAAAAAAAAATTAGTTAAATACACAATTTTGGTATATTCAGTAAAACGAAGTACAAATGCCAAAATTAATCAAATCGTTTGAGCTAAAGGATAACAATTTGTGGGCCGACATCCAAAACAAGTAAAGAAACAAAATTTGAAATCGGTTAACATCTTCCGCGCTCGTTTCTAAATTTATAATTAAAAAATTTTTTAAATCTGCCTTATTTAGAATTTTTTAAAACTTACAAAAATATGTTTTTTTGCATTTGTTCTTTTTCGTAGTGTTCATAACGTTCAAAAATCGCAAAAAAACATCCAAAAAATCCTAAATCACGACAAAAATTTTTACAGAAAAAGCAAAATGCTAAAATGTTTCTTTAGTTCAAGCTGAAAAAAATTTTAGGTTCAACATATTGAACTTTTTTTAATGTGTGCATATGACTCAATTAAAAAATAAACATGTTTTTGCACACTTTAAAAAAATAGTCATTGAGCAAAAAATTTATTTTCAAGTTCCTTGCTTTTTCACTATTGTTTACTAGTAAAGGCTGTAAACGTAATATATTCGTCATAATTTTTGAACCAAAAGGAAATATTTTGAATTTGAAATCGTTAAATTTTACTGATTACATTTTTTTCTTTTTTGTCTGTTACCAACCCACAGGCTTTTTCCCCTCAGCTCAAACGATTTGATTTCTGTTAATATTTTCACTCCACCTTACTTTTCAGCGCTCTTAAACTCAAATTTTAAATTGCTCAAGTTAAAACATTTAACATTGAAGTTGATAAATTTGGAATATTTAATCTTTTAATTATTTAACTTTGTACATTTCAACTAAAAACTGTTCACCTTCTAATACTTATTTAGAAAGTACTATATATTTTGTAACTGTTCCCATTTTATTTTGGATAACAACTCTGGCGTACAAACTAAAAAGATACATTGGTAAGTGTATATTGTATAGTTATGAAGAAAAGGGGGAAAAGGGGGTATTTCAAGAAAAAAAGGGGAATCTAAGAAAAGAAGGGAGGTCCCAGGAGCTGGAATTACAGCATTGTCATATCGATATGGGCAGTATGCCATCATTTATTGCATACTTAGTGATAATTTATGCTGCAAAACAAAAATTTTGTGCCCGGTAATTTTGTTCAAAAACATGTAGTAATGCTAGCTTCAACTGAAGCCACAACTCCGGTATGCGAAGCTCGGAAACTACTATCGGCGAGAAACTACTATCTGCCTTTGAGGCTTAACAACTCACTAAAAAAAAATGCTAGCATAACAAAAAAACAGTCATATAAAAGCTGAAAGTGTTCTACGTAAATGAATTTGAAGAAGTTTATGTAAAAAAATTTTTGTGTTTAGCAGACTGAAAAATGTGAAAAAAGTAAGGATTTTCGGGTACATTTGAGAACAGTCAAGTTTAGAGCATTATTTCTTATACAAGGGGCGACGGAAAAAATGTGAAAAAATTCATGAGTATGAAGAAAACTGTTGTGAACCAATTGCAGTTGAGAAATTTCAAAATTAATAAAAATTGTTGCTTAAAAGTACAAAAATGTGCAACTATATTATCTTCAGTTCTAATACAGATATTAAAGCGATTGAATCTGCAAACTGTAATTCATAGGCTTTGTATTTATTTTCAATCGCCCGTAAGGATGTGTTAGTCTTATTTTTTGTGAAAATCGCGATATTTTTAGACATTTTTTTTTGTTGGAAAACAAGTGACAGAAAGAAGGGGGGCCCGTTTTTTTTAATACCGACCGCTGGCCCCTTTCTTTGAGCCGTGGCCAGGTGTCATCCAAGCATTCAGAACTAGGGGCCGAAAAATGGCACCAGCGGTCGGCAGTAAAACCAAAAAAGGGGCCCTCTGCTTTCTGTCACTTGTTTTCCAACAAAAAAATGTCTAAAAATATCGCGATTTTCACAAAAAAGAAGACTAACACATTCTTCCGGGCGATTGAAAATAAATACAGAGCCTATCCATTACAGTTTGCAGTTTAAATCGCTTTAATATCTGTAGTAGAACTGAAGATAATATAGTTGCACATTTTTGTACTTTCAAGCAACAATTTTTATTATTTTTTTAATTTCTCAACTGCAACTGGTTCACAACAGTTTTCCTCATACTCATGCATTTTTTCAAATTGTTTCCGTCGCCCCTTGTGTAAGAAATAGTGCTCTAAACTTGACTGTTCTTAAATATACTCAAAAATCCTTACTTTTTTTACATTTTTCAGTCTGTTAAGTGCAAACTTTTTTTCATATAAACGTCTTCAAGCTCATTAACGTAGAACACTTTCAGCTTTTAAATGACTGTTTTTTTGTTGCGCTAGTATTTTCTTTTGACTGAGTTGTTAAGCTTCAAAGGCAAATGCCTATAGTTTTCTCGCCGATAGTAGTGGTATCAAATTCTCCTTTGCGCAGAAATTTAGTGCTAATTAAGTGCTAATATATTCTGCAAAAACTAAATTTTGTGCCCGTTTATTTTTGTTAAAGCCACGTAGTAATGCTGGCTTCAGGTAAATGGTATAGAAAACTCGAAAACTTATAGTGTTATTAAATTCTACTTTGTGTATAGGAATTTAGTGCTAATTAAGTGCTCTCGATTTGTGCTGTGCACAAAGTCCGGGCACTTTTTTTCACCAGAAACATGTGGTGATGCTGGCTTCCGGTGACTAATATATGAAACTGAGAAGCAATTTGTGATATCAAGATCTGCTTCGCGTAGGAATTTAGTGCTAATTAAGTTCTAATATATTCTGAAAAAACAAAACTTTGTGCCCAGCATTTTTGATTAAAAAAATGTAGTAATGGTGGCTTCAGGTGACTGGTATATACCATATGCAGCTGATGCTATAATTAATACATGTTTTTGACCAAAATTACCGTGAACAAAATTTAGTTTCTGCAGAATATATTAGCACTAAATTCCTGCGCAAAGCAGAACTTGATATCACTAATAGTTTCCGAGTTTCAAATACCAGTCACCTGAAGCCAGCATTACTACAGATTTTTTGTAAAAAAAGTGCCCGAATGTTTCGCATGGCACAAATCCAGAGCACTTAATTAGGACTAAATTCTTGTACAAAGAAGAATTTGACACGACTAATAATTACCGAGTTTTTTACTTTTTAATTTTTTCAATCATTTGTTTTTTCGACCTCAGGTCGATACAAATGAGTAGCAATATATTATACAAATATAAACAAAAAGTAATCATGTGCAGCCAGATAAAGCAGCAGAATAGAAACAAGTAACTTGCAAGAATATTATAAGAAAGAGATTATTTAAGGGTATAAAAAAAAGAAAAAGAATGCAACGGACGTACAATGCAAACACGTATCTCTCGTGCATGAATTTCTTGATCTGACCTAGAGTCTTAAGTGCTAGATATTTTCTTTGCCTACATATTATCGCGCTCGCTTGGTGCTGTGACACCTGATGGGATAAGTTTTTGTTCCTGAGTTTGTGATTTTCTGTCAGAATTCCGACTGGTTTTGAGTTTTTCTGAGAAACTTGTTGTCTTCAACAGACATCTTCATAAGTTTCGCATTGCCCCGCAGGTAGTTTGCGTGATTTGTCTGGGCTTGGCGTTCTGTGCGCGCGCGTGTGTGTGTGTGTGTGTGAGATGTCAGCTATTATCGATAGCTCTTATCTCCATCATTGAAAGTAGCTACTATTTACAAAAATCAGTGGCGATTCAAATGCCCCCAAACTATTAAACTCCATCAAAGCCGACACAGAGGAAACCAAAAATGACGTCAAACTTGATAAAACTGACACACCTCAAATAAGGTCTAATTTTGATGTTCTAAAGATCGAATTTAGCATATCCAAAGCACATATAATATTTTCACTAACGCAGCAATCTTCGCATCTTTTTCTGGAATACTCACGGCCTTTCCAATTTTTCTGATATCGCAAATTACGTACTCAGTTCGGACATCATCTGCCTGTGCGAGACATGGGTGACTTTACAGAATTTAGAATCCCCTGTTTGGATCAGTGATCACACCGGTATTGTAAGTAATGCTCAACGCTCTGCTAGAGTCGGCCGCCCTAGTGGGTGTTTAGTCATTTTTATAAACAAATCTGTTTGAAAAAACGTTGAAATTTTATTAACTTCTCCTACATATATTTTTTTAAGTGGGGTGATCCATGTAACGGCTTCAAAAAATCGATTTTTTATTTGTTTGCTTAAATCGAAGCTTGTCACCCCAAAAACATGCTGTAAAAGTTTCAGAGTCGTAAGTACATTGTTTAACCCCTAAAATACGCCCTGCGCGCCTCGCGCTAGTCTGCCGATGCTGCCTTTTTTCAACATGTAAATCTTTAAACACGTTTTTCTCGGTTTCATATTTTTCATAATTGCCCGGAAGATAACTCAAAAAGTATTTGACCGATTGAGTTCTCCTTGCATACACATATAGTTTAAATGATTGTCTTCTGTGTGAACCTCTCTGAACTGGAAAACCCCATTTTCAAATCATTATTTTTTAAACAATTTCAAGAAAATTTGTGGGTAAAAATAAAACTTTTTTAAAAAATGGACCCCATTTTGTCAAAAATGATTATTTTTTAACTTTTTTGATTCAAATAGAAGCTATGAATATAAACTTCAAGAAACTGTTTTGTTTTTTCGTTTCAGGCGAATCTATAAGAAACTAGAGTGCGGGCAATTTCACATCTCCCGACTGAACATGTGCAACATCTGCCCTTATAATAAAAAATTTTATGCATATTCATAGCTGGAAGAAATTTATTTGTCAGTTCAAAAGTGCCTTAATAAACCATAAAAGTTTTGGAAAGATTCGTTATATCCTTCATCCCCAAAAGAATCCCAAAAGAATCCCAAAATATACCCTTATTTTTGAGGTGTGACATGCCCATTAAATGATAGCGGAGGGAATTTTAATTTATTGTGTGTATTGTTTACTTTAAACCATCGATGGATGATAAGCTGTTCGAGCAGACTTTTGAGAAGGACATTTCTGGGGTTATATCGGGCTATTCAGATGTACTGTTTTTAGTATTCGATTTAAATGCTCGCATCGGTAACCGAAGTGACCTGGAAGAGTTATTCCTCTCCGAAAATTCTGCAGCACTGTATAAGCGAAGATCATTGAACTCTGTGGTCAACGCAAGGAGGAAGGTTCTTGTTCAAATTCTTGAGAGTCGTGAGCTAATGATATTAAATGGGAGATTCCCTAAAGATTTTCAGGCAATTATACTTTTCTTAGATTTTAGGGTATGAGTTTTAATAATCTTGTTGTGTGTAACATTGGCTCACTTGATCTGATTTTTATTTTTGAAATACTTCAATTGCCTACGGCATCCGACCATCTTCCGGTTCTCGTCGTTATTTCGTATTTCATATAGATGGATGAAAGTGTAAATAGAGACTCATTTTCAAACGTAATCCAACGGCGACATAAATACCCTAAATAATAATTTAATTGCCACAATCTCATCTGTCGTCGATAAGTTGAATTTAATTGCAAAGCTTAAATAGCATAATCCACTGAAGAAAGCTTTTGATGATAAAGAACGTAAAGAGAAGAATGTAAAATATCTAGAAATCAAAATATCTTTTCTGGAGTTACGTAGGTTCAAGAAGAGGCAATACGGATATGCACTGCTGAATTCTCTAGCGGCTTGTAATAATTCTAAGGATTTTTAGGCAGCGGTCAATAGATTTAGATTGCAGTCTCCTTCGACTAACAACGTAATTTTCGTGCGTTTCACATGCCAAAGTCACCTGACGCCAGTATTATTACACGTTTTCGGTAAAAAAATGCTCGAATTTTTTGCATAACACAAATCCAGAGCACTTAATTAGCACTAATTTCCTGTGCAAAAGAGAATTCGATACACTTGATAATTTTTTTTGTACAGCATAAATTAGTACTAAATAAGGACTAAATTATAGCACTATAAATTTGAAAATTTTTCAAAGTCGGTAACTGTTTGAGAAAGCCGTTAGATCTATCAACTTTCTCGTTTCACGCGGAAACTACACGCATTGTAATAACGAGTAGACTATCCCGAGTAGACGACCCTTCATAGCATATAGAGCAGTGGTCGGCAAACTTTTTGCTTAATTTTCAGGTATGGTCAGGCTCCACCCGACTTAATTTTTTCTACTACTTTCCGTTCTATTCATGTACCTTAGTGTGAGTGAGCTTACTCAAGCAAGGGTCTTTTGTCCACAGGCATGTCAAAGTAAGGAAATTTTAAAACTTTAAATTTTTTAATTAGCGATTTGAAAATAGCATTATCAGCATCTACGAATTTTTCCAATTCCAATGATATATTACTTGCCTAGAAAAGTTAAAAATTTGAAGGAGTTTATAATAAAGAAACATCAGATTGACAGTCAATTTAATACTAAATACTTCTCAAATTTTCAACCTTTATAGACAAATTACATGTCTTTGGAATCGGAACAATACGTAGATGCCAAATATATTAATTTTATGTCACTGATCGCAAAATTACGAATTTTTTAATTTCACATTTTTTCCCATTTTATAACAAAGGACCCCTGAGGAAAGGGATGATCTGGCAAAGCACGCAGGTACTGCCCTGAGAGTAGGTCACAGGGCAGCCAGGGCAGGCTACCCTGCCCAGAGCAAGAGCGTGCCGACCACTGATGTAGAGTAATGAATATGTACACAGTAATACAAGAATCGAAATTTCAGTAGAAAAAGGCGGTTGACTTTCAGATGTAACCAAAAGGATCATTCGCCAGTTGAAAGTCAACTGGTGATGATAACATGACTTTAAGTAACGCGCATGGTTGAAAGTCAACTACTTTATGTACGTAAAATGTACTTTATAGGTTAATTTAAAACAGAAAGATTGTTGACTTTCCGTCAACACGTGGTATGAAATGAAACTTATAGGTTAATTAAAGTCAGCTGATTGTTGAAATTCATAAAATTTATGCGCTATTGTTCAGTTATTAGGAACATGAAATTAATATAAAATTAAAAATTGAATAATTTTATGAAACCATTTTTTTTAATGCGAGCATTGAATAAATTCTTCATTTATGCCTAATAAATCCAGTTGTTTTATCCTCCAAGTCGATGAGATTAGTAGAAGAAAAAAAGAACTTACGGGCATGTGACACAGCTAAATACCTATATTACCGACCTCACTTTTTCAGTTCACTGAAAATTTTTTTTAAACCTAAGAACTTTTTTTATAAATAAAATATCGAGCTGAAACTTTGGAAAATGTATTAGAGTACAATAAAGTACGTGTAGGTACTGCATTTTGGTAGGAACTTCACTGAAAATTATTTTATCTTTTTTCTGAACCTCGACATTTTTGATATCCGTCTCAAACTTTGAAAAATGCAAGAGCCGAAAGAAAACTACGTTTAAGTACAAAGCTTAATAATAAAAGATGTAAAAAAAAATATTTCAACAATCAATTCCAACGGCATCAGCCGGT
>NC_046663.1:115894111-115924143 GCF_010883055.1 Belonocnema kinseyi
CCGATATTTTATGTATAAAAAAAGTTGGAACGTTCAAAAAATGTCGAGGTTCAGAAAAAAGATAAAATAATTTTCAGGGAAGTTCCTACCAAAATGCAGTACTTAAACGTACTTTATTGTACTCTAATACATTTTCCAGAGTTTCATCTCGATATTTTATTTATAAAAAAAGTTCTTAGGTTTAAAAAAACATTCAGTGAACTGAAAAAAGTGAGATCGGTAATATAGGTATTTAGCTGTGTCACATGCCCTTAATGGCACTAAACAAGGCACTTATATCCATTTCAAGCTACCAGGTACAAAACGTGAATCTTCAATCCTTTTTTATATGTCTTTGTATCATACATGTACGATTATTCTATTTATAATCAAAATCCGTAGAGATCTGAGTGCATATATCAAAATAGTTAACGGTGACAAAACGACTACCATGAGCTCAGTGTTGATCGATACTATCCAGCACTATCGACGCCATATTGGCTACTCTCAGCTGCTCTCTTGGCTCCTCTTCTAAAATCGCCGAAATCCGTTGAAGTCTTTGCACATCGCCGCATCGCATTTCGCGCACGCCTTTCTGCCAGCAGAAACTGAATTTCAGAGCACGCGAATAAAAATCATCTCTAACTCAACATACCTGTCAGTTAATTATCATATTACTCGTATATCAGATACGAGACACTCCACTTAAGTTCCATTTCTGATTAAAATTAGGTGACTTACTTAATTTAATGCAAAAATGAAATTCATCTACATTTAAAATGCATCATCTTGTATCACTGTGTAATATTTATGGCCGCTTCTTGGCCTTTTAGCTTCTTCTGTTATACAGTCCTTACTCAAATCCTTGTCCACCTTCCCGTACTGGAGTTACTTGCATCTCTCGGAAAAGGTATAACAACCTTCTTCTACCTTCGATCCCGTATTTAGCGAAGCTTTCTCGAAATTCATCAGTGCTGCATTTAGATGAGCTTCAACTCTTTTTCAACCATCAGCGGACCCATTTTAGATTTTTTAGAGTAATTCAATTTAGAGATGCGTGCTTTTCTGTAATTTAATTAAGAAAACATTTGTGTTCTCATTTTAAAAGAACATTGAGAGAAGTTGTGAATTATTCCAACTATATAGTCTGACACTTTGCCGACATTTAGTTAGAAAATGTTTATCCTATTTGTTATAAGAGAAATTCCCACGGTTTAAATTTCTGTCATTATATGGATTATAGTCTACGAAACAATTTTCGGTAAATATTTCATCACTATAATTTCATGAACTATATTTTGCTGAAAGTTAATCACCACGATAATTAAGTGGCTCACTACTAAGTACTGATGTCTTTACCCTATAATAGTCGAAATTATAAACATTTTGTATAGTGTGTGGAAACACTGAAGAGGAATTCTACTAGAAGTAAAGATTAAGTGAAATATTTCCATTTTCAAAATTCAAAGAACACATGAAAAGTAATATATGATATTCAAATGAACTTGAAGATAGCCATGCTGTATTCGCACATACATATGGATGTATACACTCCAATCTACAGATAGGGAATACAACTGCCAATTAGCAAGGGAAGACCCGCTCAGCGTACAGATAATTGTAACTGAGCCATATATAGAACTGACACAGTTTTACACCATTATTCACCCTCCTCTATTCCAACATAGAATTATGTACAGATAGGCAAATTTCATTTTCTGTGTCGGAGGTGAGAACAATACCTTATGAGGGCGTGAAAGATGACGAGTCGTATATATGTCTCTCTTGCGCGGAAACTATTTTACGACCTTTTCTTCGCGTCTTCGAAGATTTACATATTTGCATATACCTTATCTGGTTTTAATTTTTGACTGAGGTTTTAATCGTTGCATGAGAACTGCACTCTTCTAAATTACAGCTTCGCTCTTAGAATGGTTATTTTTTAACTTTTCAAGTAAACTGCACGATCAAAAACCATAAAAAGCTTTTACATGAGCTAAAGTACTATCAGAGCGTCATCCATCTTGATTTGACTTCATACATGATCCTGAATTAGATCATTATGAACTCAAAAGTCGATCATTCATTACGGCTGATCAAAATGCTCTTGTCATCGGTATCATTTTTGTTGCATATCAAAACGATATTGATTTCGGTATCATTTTGAACACTTTTTTTTACTGTGTACCTTTATTGTTTATCTATGTTATCCTAAAATTTGCAGAAAGATGTTTTGATGTTGGTACTATCTAGTATTACGAAACGTTCCCTACGACTAACTGGCCCATTATAGAGCCAGTTGGAAATGGATTAGTCTTACTTGTTAATTTTTAGTATGTATTAATAACTAATAAATTTTCACTTCAGAGAAATAAAAACCACGGTTGATGGAGAATCTGAAGTGCCAGAGAGGGGATAGAATGGGGAGGGACACCCAGTATGCAGGTGCATCGCGCATCTCTCGACGTAGATCGCCGACGTGGATTTATTTGGCGCGAGAACCCCTCGACGCTGTTTCTCCGTGCGATTCTTCGTTGTTTCGCCGCAGCCGGCTTTCTGAATTCCAAATGCTACGAACTCAAGGGGAGGAGAATTGGAAGAAAAAGAGGCGCGATGAAGGTGCAGGAATGGCGAGGGGTGGCGGGGTTTGATATGAAAAGGAACAAATAGAATAAAGAGCAAAAGAATCCCGAGTCCAGAGCGATTCAGATCAGAATTCGAGGAACATTTGTGTCGTCGCCACTATCCACTTGAAATTTGGGAATCCGCGTCAAGATCAACCGCATACTAACATCCTGGCTTTCGTTAGTCTTGCGGACCGTTTTTGCAGGAGTTTGTGTGGAACTCGAGACGAATCTTTCTAATTAGTTCTTGTTATAGGAGGTACGATATATATGTAATTTGATTGTTGATTGACTATTTAGTGGAAGCTCAAGATACATAATCAAATTGATACTCAAGCCAGTAGGTGACGGGATGATTCTAGGCCAATGATAATTAGATTGATATGTAATCTAATGATTAATCATTTACTACTTAATATCATGATTGATTTGTTTGCCACCTACATAATGTTAAATATGTTTTAAAAATGAAATAATGAGCTGTACTATATACGGTCGTAAATCGTTTACGCAAGTCTGAACTGCTGCGGAATGATACAGAGCATTAGTGTTAGAAATTTCATCTAGCGAATTATAGCACAGAAAAAAATTGGGGGTTTACTAAAGTTGCGGCTTAAATCAAAATTGGTATCATTGAGATTATTTAGAACTTGAGCTCCAATAGATAGCTTTTCATTTAGAGCACACCAAACGCTTGCACATTGGGGCTGTTAAATTAGGGATCGATTTAGTTATCGACTGATGGCTTGAAACGAAAAGTTTCTTGCATATGACTATGCCTTTATATTGACAACTTTGTTACGTAACCTGCAAATTAAATTTATCAACTCATTATATCTATTCACGAAGTAAAAGTAAGGAGAAACCATGCTAATGCATTTGCGGCGGAATAGCATGGTAACTTTTTCGGAATATATGCGGGGGGGGGGGGGCTTTCTCAACTTGTGAGTGAAATATCTACGAAATCCGATAGTACCGAGAGACGATTGTCATGGCTGTCATTTAACCTTTAGAGGGCTGGAAACCAATATTTTGGCTCACTAGGTAAACTTCTTTAATTTTTATTTTTAGAATAAAATATGAATTTTTGTAACATTTTTACCAGTTTTCAATGTAATTTAAGTCGAATTGATCCTTCCCAACCCCTTTTTAACTACCCCATACCCCTTAAATTTACCATGCCAAATTTGTCAAAACGGTGCCTTATTTCGTTTGCACGAGGTGATAATTACAAACAAATATTGTTATAAAATGTTTTGAATATTAATATTTGTTATAACTGAATATTAATTCATCCTCCTCACCATCTTTAACTCTTTTACCATTTTACTCCTTTTCAGTCGAAGAAAAGGGGTAGCTTTTAGTTTTAATCCTATTAGAAGGGTTGTTTTTGAATTCATGGTATTTTTTATGTCAGATATGGATTCAGCATCAAAAATACATCGAAAACGTATATTTGCACTTCCAAATACACGAAAATTAAATTGCGTGATTAAGGGGTTGAGATACTCCTAATCAACCCCTTCAAATTTGAATAACTACTCTATATAATGTTTATATGATGTAACAAGCTTATATACTATTGAAAAAACCATTTTTTTCAAATTCGAAATTTTTAACATTAGCCGTTCCGTACAGGACCAGAAAGTCAATATATTGGCTTAACCCCTGATCGAGACTTTGTCTATGATCAATCAATGAAATAAGATAACTTTTGGTACTCGGCAGCCCCCCCGCTATGAGGACCGTTTCATTGTCATGAGATTTAAGGCTGTTTCAATAACTAAAATCTTAAAGATATGGCTCAATTCAATTCTAAATATCTGAATAATTTTCCTGATGTAATTTTAAGAAAATGAAAAAAAGTTGATGAAAATCGGTTAACATTTCAAGTAATTAAGCATATCGTTAAGAACACGCAAAATTACAAGAACTGTCAACTAGCATTGAAGATATTAACCGATTTTTATCAACTTTCTTTTCATTTGCTTAAAATTGGATTAGGAAATTGATTCAACTAATTGAAATTTAATTTATTAACATATTAACACATTTTAATTTTTCTCAACTGGTTCTAATTTTCTCGCGTGAAGCATGGTGTGTCAAGCAGTCAAGCAGTGAAGCAGTCAAGCGTCCCCCCCTGGCGGCAGGGTATTGTGAACAAATGTGAGGGTGGCGGCCCTGCCGCTCCCCAGAAAGTGCATAAAAATTTTGGGAATTGTTGAAAGTTGATGAAAATCGGTTAATATCTTCAATGCCAGTTGACAGTTGTTCTAATTCTGCGTGTTCTTAACGATATGCTTAACTACTCGAAATGTTAACCGATTTTCATCAACTTTTTTTCCTTTTTTTAAAATTACATCAGGAAAATGATTTAGATAATTAGAATTGAATTGAGCCATATCTTTAGGATTTTAGGTCTATTCATGTACCTTAGTGTGAGTGAGCTTACTCCAGCAAGGGTCTTTTGTCCACAGGCATGTCAATAATATCAAGAACCATCAGCTTTACAGTCAATTTAACACTAAATACTTCTCAAATTTTCAACCTTTATAGACAAATTAAATGTCTTTGGAATCGTAAAAATACGGAGATTCCAAATATATTACTTTCAAGTAACTAATTGCAAAATTACGAATTTTTTAGTGTCACATTTTTTTCCCATTTTCTAACAAAGGACCCTTAAGGAAAGGGGTGGCCTGGCAAAGCACGCAGGTACTGCCCTGAGAGTAGGTCACAGGGCAGCCAGGGCAGGCTACCCTGCCCAGGGCAAGAGCGTGCCGACCACTGCTCTAAAGCAGCGATTCCTAAACTGTTACCCTGGGCAGGGTGGCTACCCGGCGGTAGAGGGATGCCACCCCGGGCCGGTTAGCTCGGTAGGCTCCAAAGCAGGGTGCCCGGTGTGAGCATGGGTCTATTTTTTTGACCTAGTATGAATGCCTTTTATTGTTCTGAGATTGAGATCTGTTACAATAACTGAAGTTATGAAGGTATGATACAATTAAATTTAAATGAGCTGAATCAATATCGTGATATAAGTTTAAAAATATGGAAAAAAAGTTCATAAAAATCGGTTAATATTTTCACTGAATTTGTCCAAGAAAATACATTACTGGACTACTTTGCAGCGTAACAAAAGTGCAATAACTTTTGAAGTTATTAACCGATTTCTTTCAATCTTTTTCTAATCTTCTCGTCATAGTCCAGAAAATCTAACGCTGCCTATTAAAATTCGCTCATGAATGTTTAACTAAATTTTCCATTTTTCCTACAATGGGAAGGTCGAGCGCGACAAGCCAGCACATGACAAAGCAAAAGTAGTTTTCGTTCCGTGTTATGTACTATTTTTTCGTTGTTGATAATTTTGAAAAAGATAAATATATTTCGAAGGTGTAAGTATTTAATGCATAATTTAATTCCGAGTTAGCTTGCGAGTAAACCTTCCAAAAATGCTTTTTTTTAAAGTAGAACAAAAGTAATTTATAGTTTAAGTGGTGCTGAATAGTTTTTAATTTGGCCATTTTACAATTTAAAATTATGCAAGATTTAGGTTTTGCCATTAAAAATTCTATAACTTTCATGCGTTCAATTTGAAACTTTCAATTCGAAACAGCACTTTGAAATTGGTCAAAGAGGTTAATGAACAATATTTTTACAAAAGAGTAAGTACTTAATAATAAATATTGCAGAACATTTTTATAAATAGTTTTGTAAATGTCACTGGAACCTTCATGTAAGATTCCAAATTTTTAAATTACATGAATTTGAAAACATATTAATTTCACAGTATTTAATCATTCAAATTTAGCGCTGAAATAGGCGGTAACCCTTTCGGCTTTTGGCGACAGCACTTTGAGCATCTGCGTGGCTCTCGCAAATATTTCACTTAAAAGTCAGGACATCTATTCCAAAAAAGTTGTCATGCTCTCGTAGCACACAGTACCTTCTCCTTACTATTACATCGTGATCTATTAGACTTGCGGTAATATTTTGTGATTTAATTAAATTCATTAAGGTATGTCCATCAGAATTTGATTACATGTGTGTTTTCATGTGAATGTGATGTCATTAAATTAACAAAATGTCGAAGTGGGCAAAGCGAAAAATAGGTTCTTTATAAATAGGCTCAATTACATTGGGATCATTTAGAACACCAACCAAGGTATCATTTAGAGCTTATTTATTGTTTTGAGTTCCTTTTCAGCAAATAGGGTTCATTTTTGTTGCAGCTCCTTTGTAACAAAAAATGGGTTATAATGGAAACCCTAGTTTTTTCTGTGAAGTTTTGATCAATGATCTTTTGTAAACTATACAAGTCCGTAGCCATGGGGGACAATGCCCCCCCTGAGTTCATCGTTTGCCCCCCTGAGATAGTATTGCTAATTTAAATGTAAGTTACAATTGTATTAAAGCATAGTGTCTATTTTTGTACTGATTTTTAAGTGAGAAAATAAAAAAAATTCATTCACGTTCGTTTTATGATAGTTGCATATTGATAAATTCTTTATTCTCTAATCTTTTTTTAAATGTGGTTGCTTTTAGTAATACTAGGTGACGAAAAAAAAACGTTACCCCTCCTTAGATTATGTTTGCCCCCTCTGACATATTAGTCTGGCTACGGGCCTGAAACTATAATTAGCGGAATAAAAGTCTTCAAGAGTGAAGTTATTTGCATATAGTTACAACAATTTTCAACCAAGAAATTAGCCAATTTTAATGTAGTGGTAAATTTTTTCGAGCTTTGGCATGTTATGTTGTAGTAGAGTCCTTTCTCGCTATTAATGCTGCTGTCTATCTATACACAGTAAAAAAAGTGTTCCAAACGATACCAAAATCAATCATTTTGAAATGCAACGAAAATGATACCGAATTCAAGAGCATTTTGATCGGCCGGAGTGAATGATCGACTCTAGAGATCATAATGATCTGATGCGGGATCATGTATAAACTCAAACTAAGATGGCTGACGTTCTTTGAGTACTTTAGCTGATATGCAAGATTTTTATGGTTTCTGATCGTGCAGTGTGATTGATAAGTTGAAAAAAGAATGAAATCTGATATTAGAAAATATCACCTGTTAACTGTAGTTTTCACTTACGTGCAGTTGGATACAATTTTTAGGTTATGTGATTATGACACCGGCGCCAAGAACCGGCGGCCATTTTGTTTAGTCTGACAAATGAACCAAAAAATAAGATCAAATTGATCTGAATGGATAGATCATAATGATCTCGAGAGTCAAATGATCGTTAGAGCAAAATGCTTTCAAACAAAATTGATCCTTTTTTTACTCTGTATGGTTATTCTTAAAAGCTTTTGCATTATTTCACCCAGCAAGAGAAAGTGCAGATCCTGCGAGAGGCACTAAAGCTATTACAACACTTGTTCTAATCTGCAGGTTAAACGAGCGTGCCACATCTATCTTGCGATCCAGTAGACATGCCCTAAATAAGCACCCGTGCAGACATCTCAATCTGGCTCCGATCGGGGCCAGGTCAACACCCGATCGGTACACGATCAGTCTCATTATAATCCATTCGTGAAATTAACAAATGCAGATTTAATATAAGTAAACTTGAAACTATCGAATGGTCTTCTCCTTTCAAAGGCCACCTTAATATTTTGAATTTCCAGTAAAGTTTTTTTTTTAAGTAAAAAATGAAGTACTACAGACACGAAAAGATTAGGTTACAGACTTCAAAATTTAATTATACTTTGAGAAACGTTAGATTATTGTAGATGATATCAGTTTCGAGGAAGAGGTTTGTTTTTAATGAGAAAATGGATGATAACCAAAAATATATTTAAATAACCATTTTAATTTCTTGAAAGAAAATTTGTCTATAAAGCTTCTTAACAAATTAGAAAAAGTTTTTTTTTCGTAAAAAGATTCCCTACAACTTGACATTTTCGAACTCCTCCAAAGAAAATCATCGGGAAATCACCTATAATTGGGTATTTATTAACATTTTACTGTAAATAAATTCAATTTTCTGTCAATTGCAGTACTTCTTGTAAAATTCGAGGTGGTTTTAGATAATATTTGCGCAAACAATTGAGCTATCATTTATTAGATCGTTTTATTTTTTGAAGTCTGTTAAGAAGACATATGGACCAAACAACTTTTAAACAAAAATGAAAATTTTTGAATTAAATATTTCTGGTTGTTTTAAATATTATTTACAGAATATGCATTTAATTAATTTTTATTATTTAACTTAGACCTAACGGACGTTTTAATAAGTTGACATGTCATTGTTTATAATAAAAAAGAAAAATAACTTTGTTTACCCTTTTAAACTTCGCGCGAAACCAATTAGATGCCGAAAGCGACGCATATGCAGTTGAGTAACTAGGCTCTTGTTGGAATCCCTACACAATTGGCATTTTGCATTTTGATTGTACTACTTGATTCTGAAATTCATGTTATGAAAATTTGTCCTTAATGTATTTCTGTAATGAATTTATTATTGATAGAGAATCAAAGTTTCAATAACAAAATGGATTGTATCACATATTTTATTCTCATAATCTAAAAACATTAAAATTTTGTGCATACTGCAATCCATTTCTTGTAAATAGATTTGATAACTCTAACTCTACATTAAATCGAAAAACTTATAGTTCTTAAATAATAATTGAAGACAAAAGAACTTGATATATTTTATTATATAATAATATTTTACTCATCTAATAGTGAATATACTAATTTTACCTAAAACAATTAAATTAAGTATTAATTTTTTTGAGGTTAGGTTTCAATAAGCCCGTAGAGTGTAATCACTTACTCTTATCTTCCTCGCACAGGTTTGGAGGTATACTGGCTGGTGTTTAGTGCCTCCGAACACGTGGCTTACTCGCCTTATGCATTTTTAATGATTGCTAGAATATTATAAACGAGTAGTATACATATATTACATACTACAAGGGCAACTGAATTAAATAGAAATTTATTATTTTTGTCGATCAATTTAGGGCAAATTCGATCCAGTGCATTATACAAAAGTTACGCTCGAAATAACAATGGTAAACGATCAAACTGTAGCGAATAAGTTATAACATAATGACGATGTAAAGGAGCTGCAAAGGTCTCGGGCGTTATGAAAATTGTGAAAACAATGGACTCCAAACAGCTGCGAGTTCAACCCACATTCTTGCCCCTCTAAACGTCTAAATACAGCGACAAGCATGCGATACGCAAGGTGTGCTTTCGCACATCTAATTGGACGCAATCAAAAGCACGAATGTCATTTACTTTAGGGATTCTTTTGTGGATCAGAACATTTTAGTTTGGACCCGAGTTTCAAGGTTCCTTGAATATTCAGATTCGGAATGGACCCTATATGAATAGATCTGAGAAAAACTCATTCCAAATACTTAAATCTCTGGGCCGGACTTGCAACATTAATATCCTTAAAGGTGCAAGACCGGACCTGGGACTTTTCGTGATCCTAACCTTGTTAGAACTCCTGATTATCCAAACTGGATTCAAGGTGTAAAACGGGTAACGGGCCTTTCAAAACCTCCGGCTTTCGATCCCTGGAAGCTTCCTGTGCGGAAAAGCGTATACCTACAGTCGGCAAGATCAGTTTAACGTGCGCAAGCTGCAAAACGCAGCTTCGCCGTTCCGTTCACGGGGGTAACGATCCTTGGATCTCATTTACAGTACAAATTAATTGTAGGCGGACCCGCGCTCTTAATGGGCTCACAGCACGCAAAGAGGTTAGGTTTAATGAAGACCGCGTGTTATCCGTGACGAACTTTAGCTGTGAAAAAACGCCAAGACGTTGGCAACTTGGTACCACGTGTGGTACCAACAATGTCCCACTTTGAATGCAAGTTAAACGAAGATTTATGCCGCACCGCGTAAATATAAACAACAATATGCAATTTTGCTTCATTGTCGAGCCGGTTCTCTCGCGCGAACCAATGCGAACTAATAAGGTGTGCACCGAACACGCTTTCCCCTTCCTTCCCTTCTATCAAGCGACTTGGTCCTTCGACTTGGATTGGCTCAAAGTGCAACCGAGTTTCAATTTTAATTATACAAGAGGCAGTCCTTTCCATTCGTTTAACGACTTTTGCAGTTGGATTCATTAAAACTTTTCGATTTGCAAATGTCAATGAGTTCAATACACGTACCGTGATCGCGTCGTGAGAATCAGTAGCAACGAAACGTCAACGCGTCAATTCATTGTAAATGTCAGCCGTCGATTTATGATGGCAGCTGCTTGATGTGTCTTTCAAAACTTATGCCTATGGTAAATCGATTACTATCATCAAATGGTCTTTCTTTCTCCACATTTTAAACGATTTTCTTATATAATATCTTCTATTGGAACTACAGTGCGAGTTAGGGAACAAGAGACAATTAAAATCCCAGAGGGGAGCCTGAACAAGGTGTCTTATTGAATTCAAATGTTGAATGTCAGTGCGGTTACATCATGGCCACGGCCGTTTTGAGATTGGCTAACCAGATACTGCAATGTCAAAGGTGATTTAGGTTCGGGTTTTTGATGAAAACGTCTATTCTTGACTATAACTTCATTATGGGAATGTATTCGTATACGTACCACTTTATGGAATCTTTTAAATAAATATAATACATTGGAGTAAAGAGCTAATGCTTCTACATTGAAAAGTGGATAATTTTCAGTCACATAACCTGTGAGTATTAAGTGACAGTATAATTTATATTGCAAACTTCCTACTACACACTTTTATCTAAATAATATATCACACTTTTTTATAAATAAGCAGATTCAGAAAAAGGAAAGTTGTACTCAGTGCTTGTTTTTGGGAAGCACATGGATTGACGTGTCAACACTTTTCGGATATGGGATAATTTTCATAAAGGTTCAAAAATTCCAAACTCGAAATACAATCTAGCTCTTGTTTGAAATATCTTCATCAATCAAAATTCGTAATCATCATTAATCAATTTGAATTGAAGATCCGCCTTACTCTGTTTCTCTTTTTTATTCTGACGATGTACAAAGTTGTATGGCTATGCTCTCAACCTAAAAAATCTTGAATTAAAAATAAAAATACTTAATGATTTTAAGTACTTACACTCATTTCCCCCATGCTGTGACATCCAAAGAAGATTAATCCACGATATATCAATTGTTTAAAGATAAAAGTCACACTACACATCGATTTTGTTTCCGTTCCATTCACTTGCTCGCGTGACACAAACTCTGGCAAGGAAAAATAAAGAAAATTGTGCACTGTATGTAGTATGCAAGTGGAGAAAGGAGAGATACGAAAGTATCACTTTTTCTGGGACTAGAATATGTATAAGGGACTCGGTATCAAGAAACAGCGTTGAACACCCACGTGGCTCTTATTTTTTTGCAAGTATCTGCTGATTCGAACTTTTGAAATGATAATCCTGGCTCAGACATTTAGACTTCTGTGATTATTACTTCCCAAAACGGCGAAAGCTTGTCGCCGACGAAGTCGACAGCGACGGCATGGGGGTTGATTTCGGAGCAACATCCTCCCAAATTGATCAGGTAGAAATTGGTTGGTCCTTTGTTTTGAGTGTATTCTTGAACGGAAAACCCTTAGGGAAGTATCATATGTCTCAAGCGGATGGTTTGTCTTGCTTCACTCCATTTTCCTCTTTCTTTTTCTCTTTTTGTTCTTCCTCTTCGCCTTGTATCCTCGATCTCAATCTCTAGAATGAAATAACCCACTGCGTGCGCCCAAGGTCCCCCGGTCAAGAAGGGATCCACTGAACTCGCTGATTCCAGCAGCAAGAAGGACCACACACAGGCGTTGAAGTCTCCGGTTTTCTACGGCACTAATAGTGTGGATGGTGCTGACATGCTGGGAACGTTCTCCAAACTTGAGAGGCTGGATATGTGGATCCTTTTCCGTTATTATCAGATATTCCTCAATCGGGGTTTCAACAAGATATTATCTCGATACAAGAAAGGGTTACAGGTTTTCACTAAAATGGAAAATACAGCTCACTCAAGAAGGTTGATTTATTCACCACGATGTACAATTTTTGAAAACTGCTCCACACTTATTCAAACTGAAGCAATATGAACACACGATTATCACAATTGTCATTTCTCGAAAGTGCTTTTCAAACGGAAGAAATTAGGAACCTTATATACTAACTGACATAAGTGAATTTTGTTTACCACTTTTACAGTATTTTGTAAATTATTAGTGGTACCACTCAACTTGTTGAAAACCCTTAACTTCTCATACGCTCTTAAGGTACAAGGGATGAAATTATCTACGACTTTTGTTTAACAACTGGGTCCGAAAGAGTGAAATCTCACGAAATTGGTGTCTGATCGCGACGGAAACGAAGGAAACTACAAATATTCAGCCACTCGCCGGCCCGAGCTGGAACTCACTGACTGGAGTGAAGTTCATACTCGAGTTGTACGGTGGGACGAGACCGAAGAGTGGGGTTAACTTTGTTGCGTGACTAGGGCGAGAGGTGACGGGAGAACAGTTGGTGCGGGGGTGCAAGGATCATACGTTCTAGGCTTACAGCCTTACGCCTTTACGGCCTTACGAAGTGGCTAGCCACTAGTCGCCAGTGACTACTATCGGCGAGAAAATTCGAGTCCTCTGGCTTTGACGTTGAATAAGTATGTGAAGAAAAAATGGTAGGTTAATGAAAGAGGTATAATTTTAAAGGTGCAAATGTTGTACGTTAATGAGCCAAAAAATAATATTCCAAAAAATTATTTGTGGCTTACAGATCTGAAAATCTGATGAAAAGTAAGGAAATTTGATAGCTTTTAAAAACAGTGAACTTTGAAGCATAGTTTTTTCAAAAAAAAGTAATAGGAAAAATCTGAAAAAATCATGGTGGTACATTAAACATTTATGAACAGATTGCCGTCGAAAAATTTGCAAAATATAAATAATTGTTCGTTTTTTGTGAATAAATATGCAAGCGCACTATCTTCAGTACTAATAAAGATAATGAAGTGATTTAAATTGGAGGTAGTTAGTTGAACTATCTGTAATAATTTACAATTTGAAGAAAGTATGTGCTTCTTGTTGTCTTCGTTCAAATCGCGATATTTGAAGTCAGTATTTTATATAGGAAAGCAAGTGCGAGAGCCCAGCGTGGTGCCGTTTTTTAAAAGGATCAACCTCGGTTTTCCTTGACACAGGGAAAGGGTTTGAAGGCCAGAGTGAGGCTCGGAGGCACAAGTTGGGTAGATCGGGCTGAGGGAAACCCAGGACGATCCCCTGAAAAAAGGTACCACGCTGGGCTCTCTCACTTGCTTTCCTATATAAAAAACTGACTTCAAATATCGCAATTTGTACGAAGACAACAAGAAGCGCATACTTTCTTCAAATTGTAAATTATTATAGATAGTTTAACTAACTCCCTCCAATTTAAAACACTTCATTATCTTCATTAGAACTGAAGATAGTGCGCTCGCATATTTATTCACAAAAAAAGAACAATTATTCATATTTTACCAAATTTTCGACAGCGATCTGTTCAGAAATGTTTAATGTACTACCATGATTTTTTTCAGATTTTTCCTATTATTTTTTTTATAAAGAGCTATGCCTTCAAAGTTTACTGTTTTTAAAAGCTATCAAATTTCTTTACATTTCATCAGATTTTCAGATCTGTAAGCTACAAATAATTTTTTGGAATATTAGTTTTCGGCTCATTAGCGTACAAAATGTGTACCTTTAAAATGATAGCTCTTTCATTAACCTACCATTTTTTCTTCACATACTTATTCAACGTCAAAGCCAGAGGACTCGAATTTTCTCGCCGATAGTAGTGCTCACTTCTCACACACATATGAACCCAGTTCCTCATTCAAGATCGCACCCTTAGGATCTGACTATTATCTCCCACCGGACAAGCAGTAGGCTTTATTATATTTACGAGGCGTTATCGAGCCAATCCAGCAATATTGATTCCGCAGGCCGAGCACCCAAAGATCGCACTATATCACGAACACCCTCAACCTTGCCTACTTCCTTTTTTCTTCTATCTCTAGTCTTCGAAACAAACATTTTCCCCCTAATTTTTTTTATGTTTTAAGAATTATTTTATGGCCTAGAGAAGAAAAAGTTGTCAAATCTTGCTTTTCTCTTCTGAGGAGGAAAAAACGCGTCATTATGCCACCAATTTGGTACAAATTCTTATTAGATTTAACAAAACTCACTGATGAGGGCCACCATTGTGTGCCGAAACGTTTGAAAAAACTTAATTAGTTTCAATTCACCTAACCCTGAAGACAACAACTTACATCAACAATTTCTAAAAAAATGATTTTTGAGGATCAATATAATCCCCCCAGAGATTATTACAATCAAATATTCATATTATTAAATTGATACAAAAATAATTTCTCATGGGTCAAAATGAAAGAGAATGGTGTACTTTTTACTCGATTTCTCAGTGTTCTATAACGGCTATAATTTTTTGCCAAAGTATGGATTCCACTCTCTAAAATAAAAGCAGTTAAAAACTACTCACTCAAATTTAATTATATTTTATTTTACTAGACAACAAATTTGCATTCTTTTTCTAGTCATAAATTATCTGTAGCGTTTTTTTAAATAATATTAATATTTACAAAAAACATGCCTGTGAATTTATAGTGAAATTCTACCGCACTTTATTTAATATTTTGATTTTTTACTGGATAAATTATTTAATAACAAAAGGAAATAATAAAAAATCAGTTCGCCAATGGGCGGAAAATGCTTGAAGTTGTGTGCTAGTTTTGAAACAAATTTGTGTAAAATTTTCTTTATTTAAAGCCAAAAACTTTATTCGTTATTCGCTTTTTTGGTAAATTTCTGATCAAGACTGATTAAGATGCAGGTGTAACGAGTCGTTTGGGGCGTTTGGCTTCTGAGATTTTATTTTTCATTTATATCGTAATATATTTAGCAGAATCTTTTTTAAATAATGAGAACTTTTGGAGAGGGTTTGGCTCCATCAACCTTACAAATTCTGTGAGCATATTAAAGAAAAACAAAATATATTTTTCACTTGCTTCTCTTTCGGAAGGTTTCAGAGTTGTTATTTCAGGTTTCAGATTCAATATTACGATTTTTAAACAGCAATTTTGGATACGATTGCACAAAATAGGTGATTGCACGCAAGCGTGAAACTTGCAGCATGAGCCGGAGACTCGAGGCACGAGTCGAAAGAAAATCTAGAAGAGTGTAAAAAGCTGAAGGCAAATTCTGGGATCACTCGAGTATAAATTGCTTGTGTTAGTATTGCAATTTCAATAGCATCATTTATTTAAAAAAAAGTGTCTAGTGTCAATACTAAAAAAATGTTTATCAGTCTTGTTTTATTTTAAATATATGAAACTGTAGGAGGTCAGACGTGACAAAACTGAACACTGAATATTTTATTGCAACAAAGTTATGCTTAACTGCGATTTTTTTAAACATCTGTATGGACTAATAAAGTGCTGTCTTAAACTGAACCAGTAAAATTGTCACTGCTTGAATCAGTATTTTTAACTATCACTGGTGAACCAGTGATTTTTTCACTTCTACTGGAAAAACCAGTAAGTGAGTCAACTACAATAGCGTTACTCAATATCCCAGTGACGCCAAATGATAGATTTAACCAGTTATATAGCATCACGCGGCCAAAACATGAACCTCCAGTCGTCTGGTACGGGGGTATGGTGTCTATGCGGGGTATGGTGAGGATTGCAAATAACGGCCATATTTTTTATTTTCATTTTAGTTTTTTTTTACATAAAATAGCTTTCTATTTTTATTAAAATATTGATTTGATGCAATTTCTGTTTTAAAATACGCCTTAGGAGAGTAATTATGAACAAAAGTTTCGGACAAAAATTTGTGAAAATGGCTTTGGCAGAAATTAAGCACTTAGGGGCTGTCCATAAAAGACGTCCGCAGTGGGGGGGGGGGGGGGGGGATCAGACGAAAGCGGATAAGAAGGGGGGGGCCAATCCATTTTCGGACGTCCACTTATTCAAATTCAATAATTTCCACGTAATGAGGTACATTTCTTAAAATTCCTCTATCCAATGATATGTAGTCGATTTCGAATTCGCCCGCTTTGATTCAGGCGATTGTAACAACATCCAGCAATTCCGGGGAAGACCATCTGGTATTACCAGATGGTGATGATGAAAAAAAGTAAAAATATGAAAAAGAGAGGGTGGGTTCTGCCTTCAGGACGTGCTTCAAGGGAGGGCCCTTAAAAAAATAGTCCACAATTTCGGAAATTTTGCGGACGTCTTTTATGGACGGCTCCTTACAGAATATTTTTAAATAATTCCTGCATGAAAAACTTAACTTTGAATAGGTGAAATATTTGATCAAAGTTCTAGTATCATCATTTGTTTCGATAAGCGTTGAAAATATATTAAAATTAATTCAAGCTTGCGCCGTCACATGTGGGGCGTGATGCCGCGCCTTAGCGAGGTCATGTATTTCAGTATAGGTAATAGAAGGTTCAAGGAAAAAACTGAGGGTTCGGTAATGTTGCGGCTGAAGTAAAAATTGGTATCATTCATAACTACTCCAATAGAACTCTTTTTAAGGGTTCCTTTTCAGTTCATTGATATTCGATAGATAGCTATTTACATCTTCAACCGCGCATGTGCTGAACAGCGGGAGCCTATTTGAAATCAATAAATGCAATGAATAACCATAGAGGTAAATATTAACCAAAATTTTTTTTTAGCTAGGAATCACTGCCAATATATTTTTAGTTTAATTTGCAAAAAATGGGCCTATTCATGGAATAATGTAAAAAATGTGAATTTGTTTATACAGGCTATTGACATAATTAACAGTTGTTAATCTGAAAAAGAATGAATGTCAGGAGTCAATGATAAGATATTTTTTGATTCTCAAAAGAAATGGAGCCTATTCATTGTGACATACGAACACTGTGAATTTGTTAACAAATATTGTTTAAATATTCCACACTTTTTCTAATTAGAAAAATGTGATAAGAAGGAATAATTAGCAATATATTTATTGTTGATTCCGCAAAGAAAACGAACAGTTTTCATGAAAAAATGGTCAAACTGTGCATTTTTACATAAATATTGTTAGAACAATGAAAAGTTTATGTTAATTTGACAAACAAGACAACAAGGGGTCTTTGGTAATACATTTCTAGCTTACTCAATGATAAATAAGACCTAATTCTGCAAAATTAACCAAAATGTACATTTGTTTATAAAACTTGTTTGAATAATTCACTTTTATTATAGCAAACAATCATTGGAAATACATTATTTGATTTCGCAAAGATAATGGAGCCTGTTTGTGGAAAAATGGTCAAAATGTGCATTTATTGATAAAAATGGTTTAAAAAATTAGTTTAAATAATTTCTAAACAGACAAAAGTTTTTAAATAATCACAATTAGGCAAAGATTTCTCTTATTATTCTATATAAAAACTACGAACTTCAAACAACTAATCATCGCGCATCACAAAAAATGGCTTTTGTTCATTGAATGGTTTAAAACATTATAAACCATGCAATAAATAATGCATTTCATGCGATATAATTCAACATTTTGATACTAAAATTCATTTTACTGAAGGCTTCATTTTAAAAAATTGTTAATTTCATGACAGTGTTTTCAGCTTTGTTGACATAACTTTTGTCCCAAAGAAGTCTGACTTTCAATATTTTGTAAAAAGATTAAGAAAGTGTAAGCCACTTTATTGGTAAAAGCCTACGCTTTTAAAATGCATCAGTGAACTCTCACTGACTTACAGTGAAATCTCATTGGTTGGAACAGCCAGAAGCGAAACAACCATAAGCTATCCCAGTGGGCACAAGCGTTAAAGAACATCTTTAGAACGGCTTAAAAATGTCCTAAGTCAGTCCATATAACGTTCCATAAACATACACTGTTCCAGAAATGTTTCAAAGACGTAATTGGAACATAAAACGTTTTAAGAACATTATTTGGCCTGACTTAGGACAGTTTTTCAAACATTCGAATGACGTCTTTTGACTTGTACGTCCAAAAAACGTTTTTAGGACCTTCCAATTACGTTCTAAAATGTTGTGCCCACTGGGATTGTAAGTTAGGACACTTAAAGGGTGGCAGTACAGTACTAGGTTACCAACATTTTTTCGAAAAGGTGTTTATTGTATGAAAAAATCTTAAAGAATCAAATAAACGTTACGATAATAAGATTTGTTCGCATTCTCATTGTTCCAAACACAGTGATAAAAAAATTTAATTTAAATTTTAGGTAAAGTTTTATCGTAGTATTTTACTATAGCAATTTTTCTCTTATTTTCACGATATTTTTATAATTTATCATAAAATAGCTCTTTATTCTCTCAATAATAAATGAGCCTCTGGATGATGTAAGCCAGGGCTCGCCACTTCAAGCAGGTGCTGGCTGCCACGACAACTGTATGACTGCCACCAAGCTTATCTGTCATTTTTTTCTTCGTTTTCCAGGAATCGAGCGAAGGGTTACGGTCACGGTAAATTACGCCTCACCGTCATTCACGCCGGAGGGTCTGAACTTTTGTACTCGAATTTACAATACAATTCATTTCCAACTTCAATTTCATTTTTAATTTACAAAGTGAATCAAATTTGTCTGCAAATTAAACCTCAAATTAAAGCTTTAAAAAGGTGGACAAATTTGGAGAGTTTTGAATTAAAATTCAGAAAGAATATAGAAAAACGATGGCCACCAAAATCCCTTCTTTATTTTGAAGAGTGTAAGCTCTACTACTACTCTATAGTCTATAATGACCGTGAAGGGCCAGCAACCAGTCGAACTACAAGATTGTCAATGACTGCCTTCTGGTGAGCCCTAGTCCGAGTGTAAGCTGTAAAGTGTAAACCACAAGCGTCTGGCCGTTGATACCTCGAGGAATATTTTTCAAAAATGAACTTTTTAAAACTGCATTATTATAATAACTTTAATCTCGGTCTGAAATGCAATTTTATTAATATTTTGATCAGAATTTGGAAATAGTTATTCTCTAAACTATTATGGAATTGACGAAATATTAAAAATGAATAATTTTTTATATGAAAACTCGTTATCAATTTTTTAGTCAAGCATAATCGAAATAGGGTTAAAGAAGTTCCGATCGCTTCGCCTATTCGGGTATTTTTAAGTAAGCGAAAACTTACAGCGGAAGAATGATTTGAATCAATTCAGAAAACTATTAAGTGATACATATCGCCAATGAAAAACTCGAGTATCTATGTTTTTAACTAATTTATTCAATATATTTGTCACCAAAGCAGTATTTGGCACAAATCAAGGCATTGAATTGATGAATGAATTAGTGCGGGTTTTCAGACGTTATATCATAACCTTCCAACAAACCTTTATTAGTTGCCAGTGATAACGTCTGTCAAAGTCGCAGTGTGTCTCTAATGTTACAATATTGTAATTTTAAAAAAATTGTTAGTAAAATTATAAGTAAGCATAACTTAAATTTCCCAAAAATACAGTGAAACTCTTATATAGCGCCGATTTTGGGGCTGTCGGTGGGTGGGAAATAACTCATTATAGCCTTTTTCGCTTCTGTTTGTTCACGCCTGAGTGACAACCGCAGATCCCGCGCAGCTCCTGTTATACCTATACCTTCAGCGCGGCGTCAATTCTCAGAAGGGCTGTACCAGGGAGGGCTATTGAAGGGGTTTACTGTATTTGCAGCTTCACTTAAAATAAAATTGCAGTATTACCAGCGCAGTGATTGGATCACCGCAGTAGTTGGCGCGCAGAAATCACGTAAATCCGCAGTAATACCCGCATTGAACATTTTGTTTAAATTCGCATTTTTTACCTAAATCTGATTTCTTGCCAGGTGTTTAACGACTGAATTATATTAATTAAATGCCAAATATTGATTCACGAATTAATTCGTAACGAATATCTTATTCAAACACTTGTTTTTTATCTTTAAAAGTCGTCTTGATTTTTTGTTCACAATAATACCTACACTTCCCTAATCGTGCAAAAAATTGCGAGCATTCAATTTGCTTTTATCGGTCGTTTGAGAGCATGGAACAACGGAGTTTCAGCTATCGGCCGCGTGACTCCGTGTCAGGGGCTGAAACGCGCGACTTTATTTGCGCGAAACACGTCGCTCGGTCACTGA
Source organism: Belonocnema kinseyi (assembly GCF_010883055.1). Taxonomy (NCBI): domain Eukaryota; kingdom Metazoa; phylum Arthropoda; class Insecta; order Hymenoptera; family Cynipidae; genus Belonocnema; species Belonocnema kinseyi. Next base: position 115,914,834 of record NC_046663.1, read on the forward strand.
TTCACGATGGGATTCCGATAGGGCGGTTGGTGAAAAGCGGCCAGCTCCATTTCCAATGCGTTGTTTCTTCTCGAGGAAGAGGGATTCCAGAAAACTTCAATTAATTTCTGTTGGAAACGTATTAATGATTCAGAGATAGCTGTACTCAACACTAGAGTGAAGATTAAGTTGATTCAACAAAACAGTTTGTTAAACCTACTTTGTTTGTTGAAACTAAACAATTTGGCCAGTTTAAATAAATCTTTGGTTATATTTAGAAAAGACATCGATTTAATTTGTTTAATTTAGGTAATTACTTATTTGAGCATGTTTTTAGTTGATTTAACCAAATAAATATGTGGAGCGGAATGTATTATTCATTAGCACGACGAAAAGTGTCGGAAAGATCGTGCGTCGTGTCGTAAGTTTATAAAAAAATGAGTGCTACGAACACCTGGACACTTACAGTTTAGTTCGCAGGGTGCAGTTTATTTCACCGATGCAGGCAATCTAACCTCAAAATTCATAATGACCATTATTGATGAAAGAATCCCAAACAAGTGTATACAGTATACACGGGGAATATTTGCGTGTTAAATTATATATAATTTAGTTCGGTAAACGGAGGACATTACGGCATTTTATTAAAATTTCACTTTCAGTCACGTAAAATGAAATAGGGTAATATTTGATATGAAAATATCGATTATTAAAATAAATGAATTATAATTTAATTCGTGATTTAGTAAGAAATAATAGAAATAATAGTAGAGTCGAAATGTTAGTTACAGTTTCAATAAAAGAAAACAAAATCTACTGCTCTGAATATGTGAAATCTACATCCCAGTCATGTAAAACTTCATGCGCCAGCAAAAAAAAAAAAATCTTGCTACAACCAGATTCTGTGGAAGGTCATCAACTACTGCGCACATCATTACACTATTTGACTTAAACAAGTAAATTAAATTACAATGCATTCCATATAATACAGTTTCACTCTTTTAACGATATTAACGAATTTAAAAATCGAAAACGCTGTGACAGGTTTCGAACCACCTAATCTACGTTTAACGCGTTTGATCACTAACGCCTAAACCTCACGGCTAACTTAACACTTAGAATATCGAGAAAAAATCTCAAATATTAAGTTAAAGTACGAGAACGTCAGGACCGCCCTAAAAATATCTTGTCCCCGTTTCATCGAAATTTCTTATATTAAGATATTATTAATGAACGGGATTATAATTTAGAGAAAGTAAATAAAACTATTAGGTAATATTTTATTACAAATGTTGTAACCTTAAATTCTTAAATTATTTCATTTTCAATAGTTTGAATTTGTGCAAAATTGTACATTAGAAACTCAAAAATTAAACTAAACTAATCTATATATCTGAATATCTTCTTAAGTCCTACAATATCAACCGAAACTTAAAATTGTTAAATTTTGTACGGCGGACTTGACTTTAAACTTCAGCCCTGACAATGTTGACGTCCCTAGCAATTTTTTAGTTTACCTTACTGTTGTGTAATTCCTCTTATAATAAAAGTGAAGATCTCTTTAAAAATTTTGCAAACCTCTACTTTCTTTTGAGTGAATTGTTAATATCACACGAAAATAAACTTTATATCATTCATTTTTATAAAAATTTACATTTCTTTGCGTTATTTTATGATATACTGATATGGAAATATTACAATCCTTATATGAATTATTAAATATCAGAATTTTTATTATTGGATTTAAGATTTTACATAACTCTTTTGTAATATTTATAGTTGTGTTTTTTATTAAATCCTGAAATAATTGTAAACTTGATCTAAATGCAGTAATGTCATTCATTTACCGAACTAATTGGGTAAATTTTAATAGAGAAACTTTCTCCGTGTAGAAAAAGCCCTTCTGTCTTTGGTAAAAGTTCGGTTTTCTGATTCTGCAAATTATGGTTTTCAAAAGTCCTTATTAATCAGAAAGGCTCTTTATATACATTTTGTACGACCGTTGATACGGCGATTACAAAGCCACACAAAAGAAAACTTGTCGAGTCAGGGTATGAGACACATGTACCCCTATGTTATTTTATGCGCTAAATTCAAATCCGCCCTCAGAATTTGTCCAGATGGTCTAGGCTTAGTCCTAATCTCATTAAAACATCTCAAAACTGGCTAAATAGTGCGCGACTGTCGTTTCTCGCGCTTCGCGTTCGATGATGCATTCATCTCGCGCTTCGCGCTCGATGCTGCATTTGTCTCGCCCTTTGCTCTCGGTCTTTGTATTTGCCCCATATTTGTGCACTGACCTATTAAGGTTAATGTACCAAACATCGACAACTATAATTTGGTGATTGTGAATTCTCCTTTGTTGAAGCTTCTTCGGCTTTAACGAACACATTCTCATCGCGTATCTCGTGCTTCGCACTCGATTTTGTCCAAAATGTTAACTTCTCTATATTATGTTTAACACTTATGTATCAAATTTATTATACATTTATTCAGAATATTTAGCGACAGAAAGTTTTCACATAAAACTAATGCCTTCTCATTATTTTTTTAAAGTTTGGAAACGCTATAACTCTGGTAATTTTGTTGTTATCAAAAAAAGTTATTAGGATAAATTGTTCATATTTTTGTGCACTATAAATAGCACTATATGAAAATTTCAAATCTTAAAAAAGTGGTCTTAAAAATTTTGAAAATGCTACAAATTATTGCATTTTTATTTAAAGTAGCTGGCTAACGAAATTGTCCTTTCTTTTCATATCCATATAAAGTGTGTCAAAGGGAAATTCAATAAAATAATTATTTCAAATGTTACTGTATTTAAAGACTACAACGACAATGACGATAATGATAAGGCCGACAGACAGACGTCATCATCATACCGGTTTCTTTGGGAATTAGGGATTCTCGAAAAGGGAAAATTTCAAGAAATCCGCGATAGTCAGTTTTCCCATAAAACAATATCTTCTTATTATAATGAGAATGTAATAATTCAGTATTGTTTGTGCGATTAAAAGATGAATTTTCGATTTTTTTTTAAATGATAAAACCTGTTATGATAACCTTGTAAGTTTTTCAAAAAGTAACGTTCTCCTTTTCTTGCCTTTTTTTCTATCGTGCGTTGATTGGTTTAGAATTTTCATTTTATATTTTGAAAAAGCCATAACTGTGATAATTTTCTTGTTATCAAAAAAATCCATCATGATAAATTGTTAACATTTTCGTGTGCTATAAATAGCCGTACATGGAATTTAAAAATCTTTGGCCCCTAAACCTGTGTGCCAAAACCAATTTCGATTCAATTAGTCGGTCCAAAGACATCCAGTATACATACGACAACGACAGACAGATACCAACCTGAAAACTTTTTGTTCCTTCTGAGGAAATCTCAAAACGTCGATATTTGATGGAATCCGCGAAAGTCATTTTTCGTATGAAACCAATACCTTCTCATTATAGTGTCAATGTAAAAAACGCATGACCTATTAAAGAAATGTGAAAATCAAAATTTTAGATCTTATTTAGGCAAACCATTTTTTTATTACACATTTTACTGTACCGAGTACCGTCTTCCACACATTTAGTTTGTTTATTTTTTCGCAACTTGTGTCAAAAAGTGATTCATTATGAATTTGTAGTTTTTTCCAGTGCGTGTAATTTGAGCTTTTTCATTTTTTTTCGTATCTTGCATAGTTTCACCAAAAAATGGAATTTGTGGATTTTTTATTTTTTTTTTGGTAGGATCAAATTTGGAATTTTCAACTTTTCGACCAAATTAAAAAAGTTGTAATCATAATCCTGTAGGGCCTTCGAAAAGCAAAGTTTTTCTTCTTTTGACTAATTTTCATATCATGTATTGTTTGCCTTATAGAAAAAAGTCATAAGGATAAATTGTTTGAGTTTTTGAGTTCAATAAACAACCGCATATAGAATTTTTAAATCTGGAAAAAATGCGGTTTCAAACATTTTTGGTACGATCAAATTTGGAATTTTCAACTTTTCGACCAAATTAAAAAATTGTTATCATGATCTTGTAGGGATTTCGAAAAGCAACGTTTTTCTTCCTTTGTTTTTTTTCGTATCATGCGTTGTTTGGCTTAAAATGTTCATTTTGATTTGTTTTTTTGCATTTTGTAAATGCTCTAACTTGCTAACTCTAACTAACTCTAACTTGAAAATGCCCACTTTTTGAATTTTCATCGAAAGTGGCTGGCTAACGAACTTGACCTTTAGTTTAGGACACTCAACGAGTGTGCCAAAGGGCAATCTAATAGATTAATTTTTTCGAAAGTGATCGTGTTCACAGACAGACATACAGCCATACATACAGACAGACACATTCGTAAAAACCTGTTTTTCGGTTTCGGAGGGTCTCAATACGTGGACATTTGACAAAAACTGGGGGGGGGGGTCCAATTTTATACAAATTTAATACCTTCTCTGATGAGAATGTAATATATATATATATCTCACATAGTTATTTTTATAATATACTACGAATTATATTTTATTTTAGACAATTTATATCATAGATTATACATAGTTCTGGCTTAAAAATTAGTGTTGCACCGTTAAAAAATTATCTCTACGTACCTATATTGTAATTCGTCTTGCTTTTATTTTGAAAAACTTATTAATAACAATTTTTGCTATCCAATTATTTTGCATCATCAAGTTCGACTGTCAGTAGGGATAGATTTAAGAATCAACCTTGATGCATTCTATTCCGTAAATAGGATTTTATAATTTTTAATTTGCTATACTGTAATATGCACAGTTTGCATGAAGCTGTATTTAATAAGTAAAGTGCGGAAAACATATTTTACTGTTGACGTCTCATTGAATCCGTTACAATTTAAAAATGGGATAAAGTTGATGACTAGCAAGGGGAATTCTTTTGTGATATTCTCATGATACCGAATCTGTAATTTCTCTGTAAACTACACAGTAATACAAGATTCGGAATTTCAGTAAAAAAGGCGGTTGACTTTCAGATGTAACCAAAAGAATCATTCATCAGTTGAAAGTCAACTGATAATTATAACATTACTTTAAGTAACGCGCTTGGTTGAAAGTCAATTGCTTTATGTACGTAAAATGTACTTTACAGGTTAATTTAAGACAGAAAGATTGTTGACTTTACGTCAACGCGTGCATGTGAAATGAAACTTATCGGTTAATTTAAGTCAGCTGATTGTTGAAATTCATAAAATTTATGCGCTATCGTTCAGTTATTAGAAACATTACTTTAATACAAAATTAAAAATTGAATAATTTTAGGAAAAAAATATTTTTTGGTTAATGTGAGCATTAGGGTGGTCCAAAAATGCATGGCAATTTTTTTGCATACTAGAAGGCAACGATTCCCCCCAGTTTATTCCAAATCCGAAAAAAAATTCCCTAATTTTTTATTTTTTTATTTTAACAGGAGTCGGTTTTGACTTAAAGTTTCCCATGTAAAATGCATGGGGAAAAATCACTTTTTTGAGTTTTTAGAATAATTTTTTAGGGCTTGAAAAAATGTGACGGAAAAGTATGGGAACCCCTAGAGAATTATCCAATGAAGAATTTCATGTATCAGATATATGGGTTTGACACCACTAACACGCCCCAACGAGTACCTGAAAACTACCCTTAAAAAAATGTTAATTTTTCATGAAATCAATCTTTTGAACACTATATGCTCGTATTTTTTTACTTAAAATTATTAATATTGGTCTAGTGGATATATTAATTACCATTGGTAAATTAAGTTTCAATCATTTAAACACATGGAATTTGTTTAAATAATTTTTTTTTCTCGAAAATTTATTTTTCCTCCTAAAAATTATGACTTGTAGTCTAGTAGAATATTTAATAACATTGGTTGATTCATGTTTTATTATTTAAACAAATGGGATTTGTTTCAACCTTTTGTTTGAAATTTCCTCGATTTCATGAAGAATTGACATTTTTTCTTTTAAGGGTAGTTTTCAGGTACTCGTGGGGGTGTGTTAGGGGTATCAAACCCATATATATGATACATGAAATTCTTCATTGGATAATTCTCTAGGGGTTCCCATACTTTCCCGTCACATTTTTTCAAACCCTAAAAAATTATTACAAAAACTCAAAAAAGTGATTTTTCCCCATGCATTTTACATGGGAAACTTTTAATCAAAACCGACTCGTGTCAATGTTTAAACTATTTTTATTCGTAATCAATTTATGCTCAATTTAAAACAAATGTGGAAGGAATCAAATGAATTGTATAAACTTTGCCATTAAGCTTTAGCAGAATTTACTACTACACATAATAATATAATATGAAGTTGAATTTATAAAATGCGGGTTAAAAATATTTTTTGAAAAAAAAAATGGTTTAAGCAAATTGGATTTGTTCAAATAATAAAAAAATGGTTAGTAGTACACAGTAGTACATTAGTGTACTTTTAAGCAACAATGTTTATTAATTCTTAAATTTCTCAAGTGCAATTAGTTCACAACAATTTTCTTCATACTCATGAATTTTTTCAAATCTTTCTTATTCCCTTCCAGCTCATTTACGTATAACACTTTTAGATTTCATATGACTATTTTTTTTATTGCGCTAGCATTTTTTTGGTTGAGTTCTTAAGCTTCAAAGGCATGCCTATCGTTTTTCTCGCCGATAGTAGTCGCTGCGACATAGCCGCCGATGGGATTCCTTCACTTGCTCGTTGGGTTTCGCGTCATTTAAAAGGACGCTATAAGATCTGATGACACTAGGTGTACATGGACGCGTTTTCGAAGACCATTTAACTGGCCCCACCATCCACGCAAATTAAATTCTTCTCGGCCAAATATTTAGTGCAGAATTTTTTCAAATTAGTACAACCAAAATTAGAATTTGTGCATCACCGGAAGTACCTGATATCTCAGAAAAACATTGGCGGGGCCAGCGAAAAGTTTCACTGGCACCGACATTATCCAAGATCAACTTTATGTGGGTGCATTGTTTTCATCTTAATTTGTTTAAATTTGTGCAACCAACTTCAACCCCTAAAAACTACCCCCTGTACGGAAAACCCCATGGCGGGCCAGCGAAATGTACGGCTGGTCCCGAAATTATCCAAAATCAACTTCAATCACTAAAAACTACCCCCTGTAAGTAAAAACCATGGTGAGGCCAGCGGTACGTTTTGCTGACCCGCCCCGGTGTTTTCCGCATAAGGGGTAGTTTTTAGGTGTTAATATTTATTGCACAAATTTGAACAAATTGAGACAAAAATAATAAAGCCGGACAAAGTTGATTTTGGACAATGTCGGGGCCAGCACCATTGTTATCAACAATTCTTGTGGCAAAAATTTTCATAATTAAATTAGATAAACAAATTCAAAAGTTTTATAAAACATTTAATTTTAATATTTTGCCACAAAAATTGTTTATAAAAATGGTTATTATCAACTTTTCAATTAGTTTTGTAATCAAATGTCATTCCGACATCAATTTTGTTACCGATACTCAGGATATTTGCTAATTTGTTCATAAAATTTGTTTATAATAAATAAATGGAATAATGAACAAATTACTTGTATTACATGAGTCCCTAAATATTCATTTAAGACAATATAAAGTTTACCTGATCAGTTATTAGAGCGTAAAAATTGTTATGTACAAAATTACAGTTTTTCCATACTTTAATAACAAAATTATTAATAAGAGAATAGAGGAGACAAAAGTTCGGAGCGTCAAGCTCTTTAGAATTTAATAAGCAGAAGCCGCCAGTTGAGAGCCGTCCAGCTTCGAGGGATCGGGCAGGCTGCGGTACCCTGAGATCGTCTTAAGCCCTTTTGAACATTTTCTTCAGATATTTAGTGTTTGTATATATTTTAAATATTTTAATTTATACTGCTAAATAAGACGACTGAAAAATTACGAAAAACAAAATTTCCGACACTGTAAAATTCACAAATCATAAAATCCCCGTTAAGAATTTCTGAATTATGAAATTCCTGAATTATAGAAATTAAAAAATTTTTGTTCTTTAAAAATAAATATTATTTATTTATTAAAAACACATTGATCAAATATCTGTATCAAAGAAATTTTGGTTCAATGTTTAAATCATATGAAAATTAGTTCTTGAATTTTAAATAACAATAAATGTATAAAAATTATATAAAGAACTTAGTTTAAAGACTGTGTACATTTTAAAATAAAATTGATCATTGAGAAATACATTCTTTTTAATTATTGTTATTTAACATTTTTAAAAATTATTTCATACAGTTTTCAAAATTAAAGAAATTTCTCTGATAAAATGATTTGTTTATTCCATTAAATAAAATAAATAATATTCAACAAAACTATTTTTGTAATTCTCTAAATTCTGGAATTTTCTGGTTCGGCCATTTTATAATTTGATAATTTTCTGTGTGAAAATTTTGTTCTTATGGAATTTTCAAATAGGGTAATATTCTAAACTGTAGTGAATTTTATTATTCAGGAATTTTTAATTCGGGGTTTTTATATTTCGGCATTTTATCATTTTCGGAGTTTTATTTTTCTGTCGTCCGCTGAAAAATTGCCAAGTTCAAACTTTGAAACAAAATTTAATACACCAATCACATCGGCTAGAAATGTGTTTCAGTGTTTTTTGTATATATTTCCAGCTATCAATTTGAAAGTGTTCAAAATTTTTTTGGAAGATTCAAAAATATATTGATTTAACCCATTTACATACACTGATGAATCATAAAGTTATGTTATAGATTGGAGATGTTAAATAATTTTGGTTCAATTTTACTATGGCTTACAGACGGTTACACAATTTTTTAAACATTTGCATCTATGTTTCACACAACAAGATTTTTCTTCACATTGCAATCTTTTACCTTAGAAAGAAATACACATCTTCATTTGATAATAGAATATACAGATGATTAAAAATTTATTTTTCTTCGATTCTAGCTCAGATAGTATAGATCTGATACTGTATGCTTTTGACCGTATTCGAAAGCGCCGTTTATTGTAACCACAATAGATACGAGGGTAGTTCAATAAGTCCTTAGAATGACCAACATATGGCGCGCTAATCGCTCCAAATCATCTGTTTTCAGTCAGCACCACTCCCGACTAGATATATGGTGCAGTCACAGTCCACATCTTCTGAGTTTACGTGTTTTTATAACCAATTGAAAAAAAAATTGTTCGTTAAGAAAAATGGAAAAAAACGAGTTCAGAGCGGTTCCACGGAACGAAACCAGCGGAACCACGTTCAGGAAGGCCCGTAGAAGCAAGTACTCCCGAAATCATCAATAAAATCCACGATATGGTGTTGAAGGATAGAAGATTAAAAGTGCGTGAGTT
>NC_046663.1:115924243-115957320 GCF_010883055.1 Belonocnema kinseyi
AGCTCCAAGGAGATTATGTTGAAAAATAAAAAAAAATTTACCCAAAAAAAATTGTTTTTATACTTCATTCTAAGGACTTATTGAACTACCCTCGTACTATCAAATGGAAATTATCTTTGATGGAAATAATTTTCTCTAGAAGTTAAAAAGATACTTTGTTAATTCAAAAGTATATTTATCACTTTGAATAAAACATTCTTTCGAAATAAATGTGCATTTATTTTTCTTAACTTTATACGCTTGAGCTTCATATAATCGTCAATATTTTAATCTATAGTACTGTACTTTTGATTGAAAAACACGAATTATTTCACTCAAAGCAAAATTTATTGGATTACGCAGGCCGACAAATTTTAAAGCCAGAAAGACCAAACACTTCCGAAGGATTTTGATGCGTGAATCCGAATCCGAACTCAAAATTAATCCTGTACGTCAGGTTTTCAAGATATCCTAATCTAAAAGTTAAAAAACGCGTTTTTAGCTGTTTTTGAGGTTATGTAACTGTACAAGAAAAATGTCTACCACAAAGCTAATATGGAATTTGAAAGTAGTAATCTTTCCCTTTCAAACCTACTTGAATTTATTAGGATATCTTTATTTTTCACCAAAATATTGTAATTTGAAATTTGTTATTTTAGCTTTTTAACCCATTAACGCTGAGGTGTTCAGATTTATACAACGCATTCTCTATTGCTGACGGTACGATATTTTTTCTTCAAAATATTATCTCAGGGGTTTTCGAGGATGCCCTTTCTATTGCCGGTGTCAGTTTTTTGTTATAACCCCTAGAAGATCCAATATGGCGGCCACAATTTAGGGCTTTAAAAAAGAACAAAGGATCCCGCACAAAATACCAACAAAAAAGCGTGCAGTCTTTTGGAACCAAACTTCACACATTAATAAAACAAAAGAAGACAGACTGCGCGGAATGCTACTGCGCACTCTGTGTGCATTCTAATGTTAACATTCGCTGCATGTGCGCGCCGTTCTACGGCGCACACAGTCTTCGTTCCCTAGCTGGCTCACTGAGCTGGCGACGCTTTTATGGCTTGTTATGCGTAGGTGATGAAATTCGTTTTTTGCTACAAATCTTTCCATGTTAGAGATCACGTTTGAGTGGCGGGATAACGGTTGGATGCGTAGGTACTAAAATTCTTTTTGTATTTGAAATCTGTCTAGCGGTTACATTTCGTGTCGATCGTGATTTCTGTATGTAGTGAGTTTTAGAATTTCAACGTTACTGTTCATTATAAGAGAAAATATGAGTTCAAGAACTCCTTGCGCTAAGAAAGTCAATACGTTTTACCACGTTTGTGAAAAGTATGAAGCGGAGTAATACCGTCGATCAATTAATGATTCGATAAAAACGTCATACTTCAACTGTTATGGGACTTCAATGAAAAATTTGGATAAATCGTGGGTACCAACCTCAATTTGTCATGCTTGTAGATTAAATTTGTCAAATTGGGAAGATGAAAGTACCAAGACGCAGACTGTTATTCAACAACCTGTTTGGCGTGAGCCCAACGATCATGATACTGATTGTTACTTTTGCATATGCAAAACAGGAGGTTTTTCTAAAAAATATTTGGAGAAGATCGTTTACCTTGATGTAAAAAGTGTTATACCAGCCAAGATTGGTATTAGAAATCACTCTGAAAACAAAAGTGACCGATCAACTTACGAATGAATGGATACTGACGATCTTGATACTGATTTTCCAAAAGATCAAGCTGTGCTTTGCGCTTCAAGACTCAAATTTTCAATGGACAGTGGGATTGTGCATTGTAATGATATCGAAGGACTCATTAATTTATATGAAATAAACTTATATACCCCAGAGGATTGGCGTCTTTTCATAGATTCGTCTACAGAAAGTCTGAAACCAGTACTATTTCATAATGGAAATAAGTACGCTGCAATTTCACTAGGTCACTCAACTACACTGAAATAATCTTATGATACTTTCCAATTCCTCCTGATAAAAATAAAATACAATGTCCATAATAGGCTTATTTGTGGTGAGTTCAAAATAATAAATCTTATAACAGTTTTACAATCAGAAAACATTAAATACCCTTGTTTTCTTTGCTTTTGCGACAGTCGTGCAAGGGATGAACATTGGATAACGGAGAAGTGGCCAGACAGATTAGAGTAAACAGTTGGTCAGTATAATGTTGTTTATGAAAGTCTAAATTCGCTGCTCCCAGGGTTAGGTGGGTTAGCCTGCTTATTATTTGGTAGGGGTTATTTCTGGGTTTAGATGGAGCAGCAGGTAGGTGGGTTAATCCACTTGTGGCATGAAACTTTATTATTCCAAGAAAAATATGCGACTAAACTTATTGTTCCCAGAGTCAGGTCGGTTAGCATGCTTGTGGCTTGTTAGGGGTGGTTTCTACCCCTAGGAAACGGCTTTCGTAGAAATGAAAAGACAAGGGTTCCATATTTTTTAATTGTTTTATCAATATGTAAAGTTTGGTTACAGACGACTGTACGCTTTTTTGTTGGTATTTTGTGCGGGAACCTTTGTTCTTTTTTAAAGCCCTAAATTGTGGCCGCCATATTGAATCTTCTAGGGGTTATAAAAAAAACTGACACCGGCAATAGAAAGGGCACCTTCGAAACCCCCTGAGATAATATTTTGAAGAAAAAATATTGTACCGTCAGCAATAGAGAATGCGTTGTATAAATATGAACACCGCAGCGTTAATGGGTTAAGACGCTAAAATAAAAAATTTTAAATTACAATATTTTGGTGAAAAATAAAGATATCCTAAAAAATTCAAGTAGGTTTGAAAGGAGAAGATTAGTACTTTCAAATTCCATATTAGCTTTGTGGTAGACATTTTTCTTATACAGTTACATAACCTCAAAAACAGCTAAAAAACGCGTTTTTTGCTCTTTTAGTTTAGGATATCTTGAAAACCTGACGTACAGGATTAATTTTTAGTTCGGATTCGGATTCAGCGCATCAAAATCCTTCGGAAATGCTTGGTCTGCTTTATGGCTTTTGACTTTTGCCAAATTTTGTCGGCCTGTGTTATTAACATAAAATATCGTATTAATGATGCGGATTTCAAAAGCATCGACACTTTTGATTCAAGAGTACTTTTTTCTCAGTGTAGGCCCCCGACGCCATCATATTGCTTCTTGTGCGCCACGAATAACAGTGAAAAGAGAGTATAATCTGGTTTAATTACTAAGGTGCTGAAAGATTGGGATATTGATAGTGTCTTAACAATAAAGAATCAAGAAAAAATGTTTACAAAGTTTACAGGAATGCAAGATTTTCTGGCATAATTTCATAGGCAAATTTGTTCGCATATTGAAAAAATGCGTATCGACAAATTTCCTCTCCACAAACAACATGTTTCGCCTCCGAGAGATTCTACAACTTCAACTGTGGAATCTGCTTGATTTAAAGTGGATGCAGTGTTGATAGCATCTAAATTTAAATAAAAGTTAATGAATATTTACTGCAGAGAATATTTCTTCAATCATCAATGCTGGTTGTGACAGAAGCATTCTGTGGGTGAGAAACTGTACTGTGTGGTTGTGACAACCATAGTATATGGTTATGGAAAAAATAGAGTGGTTGTGGCAACTATAGGAAATACTTGTGACAGTCACATAGTGTAGCCCTTAGAACTAGTCCCTCACGCAAACAGCCACGTAGTTGTGGGAAAAACAGTTATAGTTAGAGCATATTTCATTATTTTGTGTGGTTATGATAACCACATTAATGTTAGCAAAATTAAAGTTTTGGAAAATGGTCAAAACAAGCATTTTTCGTGAAAATATCACGAACTATACTATAAAAAGTTGTTGAGGAGCGACTTCCCTATAAGATAGATGTGTTTATATTATGTGTCTGCCCTACTTGGTTTTGTTTTGCTTTGTGAATATTCTCAGCCCAATCTTTTCTATTCCTAGATTTTTTTCTTTCTTGTGAAGATTCTGATAAACACACAATTTTTAAAGGCATGTGATACTGCGTCGTTTTGTAAATCAGCTACAGTTTCCTCGGCTTTTCATTTGGCATTCTCTCAACATGCCCAAACCATCTTAACCGATTTCTTTCCTATGTGTCTACTAGCGTCTCTTCTGCACTACATTCTTTTAGAATTATCCCGTTACTTACTTTTTCCATCAGGGTTTTCCCGCATATTATGCGCATGAATCTCATGTCAATTGCGATAATTTTACTCTTATCTTTTTTTTTTGTTGATAAGTCCATGTCTCGCTACTGTATAGTGCAGCCGGTAAAAATATAGAATTATGTATTGCCATTTTTGCTTAATTTGATATATTTTTACTTCTGATAAGGGGACCTGCTCTACCAATAACCTTCTTACCTTCATTTATTCGTCTATCTAATTCCTCATCCATCTTCCCGTCCCTAGTAAATAAGCTACCAAGGTATACGAACTTATCAACTTGTTCAATTCTCTCATCATTTAATAAAATATTGCATGGTGTTTTCTCACTCTTTCCTTCGAACACCATAGTTTTTGTTTTATTTCCGTTAATTTTGAGGCCCATGCTCCTCATGCATGCATTCAGTTTATTCAACATTCTTTGTGAGTCTTCGATTGACTCTGCCATAACAACCTTATCATCTGCGAACGCTAACCCACGTACCTTTACTGTTTCGAGATCCACATCCTCTTGTCGAAAAGAGCCATTCCTAAATACTTGTCCATAAATAATATAAATAATTATAAAGACATAACGCATCCTTGTCTAACTCCTTGAATAATCTTAAAACAGTCACTCAATTTCCCATTCACCCTTACACTCACTTTGCTAGTCGTATATATCACTTTTATAGCTTGTAGGAGCCATCCATTGACTCCATACTCTTTCAGGACTTCCCAAAGTTTACTTCTATCTACCTTGTCAAAAGCTTTTTCTAGGTCAACAAATGCACAGAAAACTGTTTTCCTATTATCAAACTGTTTTCTGTAATTTGCCTTAAGCTAAATATTTGATCCGTACATGACCTTCCTGGAATAAACCCACTTTAGACTTTCCAAATCTTCGCTTCTATTATTTTCATTACCCTACGAATAAGTATTTTTGAGAATATTTTACTTACGGTACTTATTAAGCTAATCCCTCTGTAATTATTGCAGTCGCTTTTATCTCCCTTTCTTTTGTATATTGGTACGATAATCGCGTTTTTCCAGAGTTATCAAGCTAGCACCTCCACAAACGAAATTCTCAAATTTCTTTGTGTCTTAATTTTGGGCCTTTTTGGGCTTTTTTGGGCTGTAATGCCGATTTTCAAAAAACCACCCCTTCGTGAAAAATAAAAGTTGCAAAACCAAAAATGCACCAGATTTTGGGCTTATTTCAGAGTCTCGAATGCACCAAACAAAAATTCAGAAAAACCAACCCCATGTACAAAAAAACAACCCAATAATAAAAGCTTAAACCTTGATGTTGGCATTTTTGAACACCCCAGTAGGTAGTTTCGAGGAGCCCAAAAACCAGACTCTATTGACACTGAAAAATTAAAAAAAAAATTATTTTTTGACAAAGTCATATGCACGTGGTAGAGCAGGGTTGATTCTAGTCGTTAAGAGTTGTAGTATAAAAATCGCAGAGGTTATTTTTGAGGAGCCAAAAAATCAGAGACTATTAACACTAGAAAATTTTCAAAAGTATTATTATACACCGATTTTTGGGCTACAACACTTAACGACTAACATCATCCCTTTAGAACCTCGTATATATGACTTCGTAAAAAAATAATAACTTTGAGAATTTTCTAGTGTAATTGGAGTCTCTGATTTTTGGGCTTCTCGAAAATACCCACTATAGTTTTTGGGCTCCAGCACTTGACGGCTGAAATCAACCCTTCTCTACCACGTATATATTATTTTGTAAAAAAATAATATTTTTGAGTATTTTCTAGTGTCAATGTAGTCTCTGAATTTGGTCTCTTCAAAATAGCTCCGTGTATATGAGTTCGCAAAGAAATCATATTTTTGAGAATTTTCTACTATAATTGGAGTCTCTGATTTTTGGGCTCCTCGAAAATACCCACTACGATTCTTGGGCTCCAACCCATATCAAATTAATGCATCCCCTTTGCACCTCGTGTATATTACTTTGTAAAAAAATATTTTTGAGTATTTTGTAGTGTCAATGTAGTCTCTGTTTTTTGGGCTCTTCGAAAATAGCAACTCTAATTTTTGGGCTCCAACCCTTGACGGCTGAAATCAACCCTTCTCTACCACGTGTATATGACTGGGTAAAAAAATAATATTTTTGAGAATTTTCTAGTGTCAATGTAGTCTCTGATATTTGGGCTCCTCGATAATACCTGCTCCGATTTTTGGGCTCAACCCTTAACGACTAAAATCATCCCCTTTGCACCTCGTATATATTACTTTGTCAAAAAATAATATTTTTGAGTATTTTCTAGTGTCATTGTATTCTCTGATTTTTTCGCTTCTCGAAAAGATCTACTCCGATTTTTGGACTTCAACCCTTAACGTATAAAATTAACCCTTCTCTACAACGTTTATATGACTTTGCAAATAAATCATATTTTTGAGAATTTTATACTATAATTGGAGTCTCTGATTTTTGGGCTCCTCGAAAATACCCACTACGATTCTTGGGCTCCAAACCTTATCGACTTAATGCATCCCTTTTGTACCTCGTGTATATTACTTTGTAAAAAAATATTTTTGAGTATTTTGTAGTGTCAATGTAGTCTCTGTTTTTTGGGCTCCTCGAAAATACCCACTCTAATTTTTTGGCTCCAACCCTTAAAGTATAAAATCAACCCTTCTCTACCACGTATATATGACTTTGTAAAAAAATAATATTTTTGAGAATTTTCTAGTGTCAATGTAGTCTCTTATTTTTGGGCTCCATCCTTTGACGGCTGAAATCCACCCTTCTCTACCATGTATATATGACTATGTCAAAAAATAATGTTTTTGAGAATTTTCCAGTGTCAGTTGATTCTATGATTCTTAGGCTCCTTAAGAATACCCACTCCGATTTTTGGTCCCCAACACTTAACGTTAAAAAACAGCCGCTTATTAACAATCAAACATAATTTTGTCCAACCCAGTCTTTTTCGGATTATTACAGTGTTACTAGAGTCTCTGATATTTTTCGAATTTTACGGTTCGAATGAAGTCTGAATTTTGGGCTGTTCAAAAATCCCAACATCAATGTTTAAGTTTTTATTATTGGGTTGGTATTTTTGAACATAGGGGTGGTTTTTCTGAATTTTTGTTTGTGCATTCGAGACCGGAAAATATGCCCAAGATCTGGTGCATTTTAGGTTTTGCAACTTTTGTTTTTCGCAAGGGGGTGGTCTTTTGAAAATGGGGGTAGTTTTTAAATTTTTTTTCTTGCATTTGGGAGCCTTAAATAAGCCAAAAATTCTGGTGTTCTTTGTTTTTCTGATTTTGAGTTGTTACATAGGGGGTAGTTTTATTTTTAGTAGGGGTGGTTTTTGGAAATCGGTTGTTGGTGCATTTAAGAGCCCAAAAAGCCAAAAATTCTTAATTGAATCAAGCCAGGACCTTCACTCAAAATTTGAATTTTCACAAGAAGTGGCGGAGACCAAAAGTCGGCAATACAGCCCAAAAAAGCCCAAAATTTTGACACAAAGAAATTTTGGAATTCGTTTGTGGGGGTGCTAGCTTGATAGACCTCTTTTTTCCAATCGTTTGGGACGCCTCTCATCTCGAAACATAAATTTATAAATTCGCACAGTTTATGTGGTATGTACTCGCCACCGTGTTTAAGCATTTCAGCGTTAATACAGTCCCCGCCGGCAGCCTTACCGTTTTTCAAGTTCTTAATCATATCCCTAACCTCAGTGATACAGACTTTCTGAATTCAGTTTCCTAACGCATCGTGTTCAATATCGTAGCTGTGGTGTCCTATAGTTTCATCTCCACTCAACAAATCTGAATTATTAGTTTAAAATGTCTAATTGGAAAGCAAAAAGTAATTTACTGATCAAATTAGGTATATTTATTCAACTAATAATTTGGCTCTTGCAATATGTCGTTTAACTAATGAATTAGTGATATTATTTTCAGTAATTATTTTTTTCTCAGTGCGTTTAAGATTCTCTATGTTATTGTTAAACTGTTTTCACATATGCTAAGTATGATACTTTCACATACCTGAATTTTTAGGCGCAATATTTTGTGTTAAATTTCAGTATAATTGATTCGTATTTTTGAACGACATAGAGTAAATAATATGACGGAAATTACCCAATAGACTGCCGTTTCGGCTGGGAATGCTTTTGTTTGTCCACGTCATTGTGACCAAAGCACACTGCCCGCAGTTTCCTTTACTCCTATCCGCGGCGCACAGAAAAAAAGATTTAAATTTGTATAAAATACTCTTTCGTTGATCTCTTCAGAATAAACGTTTTTCGGTTGAATAATTCGAAAATTAAAGTATTAACGTTATGAACGTTTATTAACTATTCTTTAAAACTCGTATTACTAAAATAGAATAAGAATAGAAAGGTTTGCACTTGTAATGGTTGAAGACATAAATAACAATGAGCATGAAGCATTGTTTGCACGAATTACCAAATATTACTCACATCTGAATATCCTAAGAATCGGCCGACGACTGCCGACGTTGGTCGACGTTTTTTTGAAGTATTGACGATTCAAACCGTAATAGTGGCGTATCTATCCGACAGTAAATTCACGACAGTAATTCACGAGTATTTAAAAAAAATTCAATTCGCTTGAAAATTGACGAGTCGTCGATTTTTTGCACGAACAAATCCAAAATACCCCACTGTGCGGCGTGACGTCAATTCTCGGAAAGGCTATAGAAGGAAGCGCTATTGAAAGGTCTCACTGTAAATGGATTTTATAGAGAAGACAAGGGCAGGAGTCAGGACTGACTAGAAGAACAAGAGTGAATTTACACATAAAACTGCGATTCCTTAATAATTTTAATTTTTCTTTGTGTCAAATAATCTGTTTTATTAGAGAAATGGCGATATAAAATCAAGTCATGAAAATTTACACTGCAAAATAAAAACTATACTGAAAACAGTTTTGACAACTAAAGAATCGAAAATTCACTGGCAGCAATAATACGTTCGCAAGATTAATATAAATAATTACAATATGAAAATGTCATCTACTGGTAGATCAAACTTGATTTTATACAGTTATTATAAAATATAAACTTAATTCAAGTCTAAAATATATTCAATTTAGAAAATAACTGAGGCCTGCCTATGGTGCCAAAATCAACCTTTCACGATTTTTAATAACAAGACCTTTTACTTTTTGCAGCATATATTTAAAAGAGAATTTTTTAATGCATAAGATACGAAATAATCAAGCAATATAATGTTCACATCCTAAGATATTTACATTTTAGAAAAAAAACAACCGGACTTGCCCCACACGAGTAAGAACAACGAAATACAGCTTGCTAGACGTATTTAAATAATCAAATAATTATTTTATTAACATCATTAAGGGGTATAGAAATATGATATACAATAGCTTGGGACTCAAAAATTTTAAAAATGGATGAATTCTACATCAAATTAACTTTTTGTAGAACAATGAATGTTAACCGGTCGGTCCTGCTCCTCTCTGCCCTATACTTATTTTCCTGTCTCCATAAAACTCATTATTATATCTTCGGAAATGACTGGAATTTATTTAGAATTGACTTTGGAATTAGCGGATTTGAATATTCTGGCCTTGTTAATTTTGTACATCATAGACATATTTTAAGCAAAAGAAGACAAATGTAGTAAAGGACAACTGTTTAATGCTGCAGAATGCAAAGTACATATATACATTTTGTTAAGACACAGCGATTAATTGACTTGCTTTTTCTATTCTTTTTTTAAATTTGCTTAAGTTACGATTGTCTCACATGATAAAATTAATATAAAATGATCTCGGAATCAAAATACTATTTCCAAATGTATAAAATAAGTCAAACAGTGACAAACACGATATCGTTCATTCTACAAGACATAGCCTTGATATTAAATATTATTATTATTATTACTATTATTACACAATTAAGCCATTTCCCTTTCGGGGTAGGCGTGACTCACTCGGTAGGGAAAAGGAGTAGTGTGTGGAAGGGACAGAGATTTTTCAGATTGATCCAGAATTCTCGTGCTATTTAAGTAAATAACACGTTTGTTCCACAACACTGCTCCGACCCAGGTTGCTGATCAATCTCTCTAGCAATCACCCCAAGCGAAGAACCTCACGAAGTCGTTATGTAAGGTTCCCCACTTGGGTCCATTAGTCTTTTTCATACTTCTCTAGCTTCTTTTATGTCCATGCATTTTTCATGCAGGCTCTCGTGTTTTTGTGACTTCTTATGTCTCTTCTAACTAGGGTCTCATTCACACATTCTAACCATTCTTTCCGCGGTCTACCTCTGGGCACGCTGCCATTTACTTTACTTTGATACACTTGTTTCGTTAGTCGTTCATTTGGCATTCTCTCAACATGTCCGAACCATCTTAACTAATTTCTTTCCCATGTGTCGCATTAAAAATTGTCTAATGAAACATTAACCTTTAAATTTTTGTACCTTTATATTGTCCTGAATTTCAGAAACACTGGAAGCGTCGATCCATCGACATCTCGTAGATTAGATCTGTGATCTTAGATTAGAACATTTGTATTTGAGTTTTAGTTCAGAGTTATGCACGAAATGTGCTGACACTGCATCGTGGAGTCTACTTACAACATATTGCATTTACTACTCGTATCTAGTAGAGATCGAGACGACTTTCTCTTTCGATATCTCTTTTGTTTCTCAGTCACCCTTCAATTACGACGCATAAATCTTCATATTTGCAAGCGGTGGTATTGGCGAGCAAGCGCACTGAAGTTTTTCTATTTCAAGATTCCAGATTTTTCCGACAGCTCAACTTGACCGGAACAGCCAAGCGGCGACATATTCTCAAGGTCGCGCTAAGTAGAAAGTATGAAATCAGGGGAAACATTTTTTCGAAGGAGCCAACATCGGTGAGAATTCGAGAGGCATAACTTTAAGATATCTTTATGTCACGAAAAAAAGAAAATGAATTAGGTGTGATTATCTTTATTATTAACATTAAGAAACAATCGATTCTCATCAGGCTGCAACCGGCGCTTATTTTTGTTAAACAAATTAAGGCCTTCTAATTAAAACAGATCAATTTTTTACGTTCAACTCTGTACATTGATTTCTTTACCTTTTTTCATATCGTCCTTTTGTTCGACTTAAAATGTTTATTTCCGTTTCTTATTTTAGAGTTTGAAAATGCTATAACTCTGACAATTTTCTTCTTATCGAAAAAAGTCGTTAAAATAAAGTGTTCTAATTTCCGAGTACTATGAAAAGCCGTACACAGAATTTTTAAATTAAGCCCAATACCTTATCATTAGGATGAAAATGTAGTAAATAAAAATTCAAAAAGGTCGAAAAAAATTTGTCCAATAAATGGTTCACATGTTTTTGCAAACATCAAATTTGTTCTGACGAATTTTTAATTCAAGGTTTTTTTCTTCAAATTTTACTTTTTATTCATGCTGGTGATTATTTCAGCAAAACGTTATACTATTTTTAATCAACGCATTGGGTAAGAGCTCCACTTTTTGGCACCTGAGCCCTATTATTGGCATGCCGACAACCGTATTATATTTCTTTTATTTTGGATACATAATTCATAGCACTGAATGATTAACATCTGCTTTGTATGGAAAAATGAAAGTAGAATTAGATTACTTGAGACAAAACATGCGAAGAAAATGTATGATCTATGAGAGCAGAAAGGGGTGCTAACAATTGAAGGGGGGGGGGGGGGGGCAAGAATGGGTGCTCTCACTCTATGTGTTGGAAATTTCTTCAATTATTGTTTTTTTTTGTAAATTTTGTTATACTTTTTGTATGCTTTGTTTTTAGTGATCATTAATTTGAAATGAGAATATTTCATATGAAGCATTTTTTTGAAAAGTTCAAGAATTCCATTGAAGCTGATTTTTCCTGTGATTATGCAAAAAGATCTGACATGGCCTTAGAACAAAAGAGTCGTAATAATTTTAAATTGTAAAATGGTTTATAAATCCTTTGTTCAAGTATAATACATTTTTGAATGTTCAAAAGTTATAAAACTTATTTCTCCCAAGTTGAGACCTTTGGGAACGTTAAAAAAATACGTAACGCTTTTTCCAAACATTTTCACCCACCGACCGGTATCTATTTTTAAAACTTATTCTAATTTGGGTCTATTGACAATAAATAAATAAATCATACCGATCTTGATAAAAGTATATTAATTCTGTAAACTTTTCTAGTATCTTTTAGATCTTTTTGAAGTAATAGTGCGGTGAGAAATTAAAACACATATATGACAAGAAAAAACCGAGAAAAATGTTAATTTCCATCTGGAAAATTCTGCAATTTGCCGGGTATTTAAAAACGAAATTACCCTATAAAGAACCAGTTAAAATTCATCTCTTTTGGTAGAAATTTCATCTTTTTTTGTTTACAATGGAATTAATTACTTTTTTAGAATTATACAATTTTGTTGAAAATGCAACTCTTTGGTTACAAATGTTACTATTTTGTTACTATTTTGTTTGTATTTTAAGATTCGACCTTTATATACAATAAGCTCATGGGCTGTATTAACCATTATTCAGTGTGGCATACTTTAGAGAAACACTGCTAAAAGACAAATGTTAATTTTACGGTTTTTCTAAAATAACTCGTAGAACTTTTCTAAATTAACCAAAGTGAAGCGCGTGATTTTGATCCATATTTTGCTTTCCCAAATTTTTCTTCCGCTGGAATTTACTTGACCAAATAACAGTGTGTCCTAATTTCTATTTGACAAAATTACCAATTTTTCTTATTTTTATTATTCCGAAAATAACTATTTGTTGTAATTTCAGAATAAGTGTCATGACTATGCTTAGGGCTTTTTTTGTCAACTTTTCAATTATTTCTACTAATTTTGGAGAAAAAATTCATACTTGGTTTATAAAATTTACGATATCATTTCTTCGAAAAATTTTATAAGATCGCGCAGGTATTTAGTGTATTTACCACTTAAATAGTTACATTAAGTACTAAAAGTTTGCAACAAACTAGTAGTAAAATAATTGGCCCAAATACTTAATCTTCCAGATAATGTGAATTTAAAAGCTCTTTTGCTCATCATCTTTCTCTTCGGAGTTTGTTGTGGAATCCACCTAATCAAAAAATGGCTCACGGAGTGTCCTAAAACACACAAACATATGCTTTGATTATTACTCGGATAGTGATTCTGCAGCCAACACCTACTCGTGAAACCTTGTCCAGTTTGTTTTTTCTATCAAGAATAAAGAAACTATTTTTTAGTGGACAAAATACGTATACATCAACTATTTTACCTACAGCTTCTCATTTGTATATAAACTAAGGAGAACTGCTAGTTCGAAAATGGATTCGATCAATCAAAGGGTCAGATTCATCGCTATTATTTCATGGACTGAGATCCCGACAATTTGTCGATAATAGAATACCTGTAAGATTTCTAACAGGCTGTCTAGTATCAATTTTAAATAATTGGTATCGTCTATTTCTCTGATCTTGTCCTTGATGCGCATGTGGGCGAGTGATTCCGTGTGTGCCATCAGTTCATCACTGTCGATGGAGACACCGATGAGCAGGAAGCCTTGACTTTGACAGTGGCGTTCATTAGGCTGAGAGCAAAAGAAGGGCTCGGAATTCCATCCACATTAGATTCAAGAGTAACGATAACCGATGATAAAGTTTCTCATCGTGGGTCTTATAGAATCTTGAGTGTAGACCCAGTACAATGATTATATCTGAAAAACAGAGGTTTGCTTGCGGTCTAATCCCTGTGAAAGCGTGCAGAGGATTCTTCCTCCTTTGACTTAGGAGAAGCGACTTGATGAACTTGCCTCGTGAATCACTTCTCCTATAAAAATTGACGTCGATGCGTGCGAGAGATAATGGCGAGAAGGGCAGTAACAACAGGTTTGCTCATACTATACAATAAATACACAGGTGCTGGTGCCCGCACTTGCACGTGCATGCACTATGCACAATTTTATAATCATTTCAATGTACGTGCACCCTCTTCCAATAATGTCAATTCTCGGATGGATCTCCCTAATCCACTAAATTCTGTTCTAGAATGAAAGAATCATTTCTGAAATTCATGGTTATATATATCAACCAGGTCTAACAGGAAATGTTTCCTCTGATCACTTTCTTATACTTTATTCATGAGATCCTGGACTCCGACAAAGAAAGAAGATTGATTGATAATGTGAATTGTCGCCAAGTAGACATAGCAGTGACTACCTTGTTTTTTCAATATCATCTGACTTAATTTTGTAGGCTTAAAAAAACGAAATCTGACCTGACCAGATGACAAGATTTTCTGGACCATTAGTTGAATATTAATGTTTGGAACCTATACAATAAACAGGAAAGTTTGAATTAAAATGATAAAAGCAGCAGTTTCGCATCTAAAGACATTCCGTATAACGAGAAAGTGAAAATGTGAAAAGAATGAATATAGAGTTCCATAACTACAACTAACACAACTGTCAATCATAAACTGCCTATGTCATTAAGAGGGCCATTATGGCATCGTAATCGCAGTAAAATCGTAACATAAATTTTTCTTCGATCCATGTACCATTTACGATGCCACTACTAATAGTCATCGTTCCGTAGGCTGGGTCGTGGTGCGCTAGGTATCAACGGCGGAGGATAATTATAATTCAACGCTGTTATAGCAGCGTGTAATAAATTTCTTACCCCGTGAAGGATTCGCACTTTCCTGTAATACGCGGTACAGTAATAAACGTAACACGACGAAGATGGAATGCCACCCCAACGCTGGGCTGCAGCCTACGGAACTTAGACATTATGAAGCTATGCGGGAGAGATAGACCTTGGTAGATCTGAAGACACGCGAAGCACATAGAACTACAGGCTAACATGGCATCACACACGGACACACTACAGCTAAATAATCTCGTTCCTGGCACGTACTGCATGTTCAGTGCTCACCAACAACAATACCTATCTCTACTGATGCCATGCAGTGTTGCCAACCTTTTCAAGGAAGAAAGTGCACATAAGAGTGAAACAATACCTGATCAACGATAAAAATAATAAGCATTATTATTACACGGAGAGAAATTTCAAGAAATTAATTCACGAAACTGCTCTTTGACTTTATTCATGCTTTGGCCCAAGAACTAAGATCTCGAAACCCATGATTTGGGTGCAGTTCCGAATGTTTGAATTCTCCGATTTTATTTAAACTTCACATACTTATCTACTTTGATACGCAGATGATGAATTTGATAGTAAAAATTGGCGACTAGGCCATCTTCATGGTGAACCAATGAAAAAACCATAAAAGTCATAGTTGCGTTTATCTAAGCCACTATGAAAAATTTTGCAAAATGTTCTTCACAAAAGTTATAGCGAGAAAATGAATGATAAATTGATTTTCATGTAAAAAAAACCATGAGCGTCATGGCGTTTTCAGTTTATCTCAGCCAATACGCAAAATTCTGCAAAATTTCTCAGACAAAAGTTGTAGATCTCACTGAGATACAAATTTTTTTTAAGCATTTTTTTTTCCACGAGTGATAGTTTCCGACACAATTAGTGATACATCTAACGATCAACTATTTCGGTACTGTGCATTACTGTGGTAAGAGGCCCTGAGTGGCCACAAGAGTAATTAGGCACCTCTGTGTCTAATTCAGAAATAATGCTGGTCAAATCCCTACCATTTCCCGCTACCCATTTCCAGCTTCTCATGGGGAGCGCAAAGACACCCCTGTGACTGGCTATAGAAATAATATTGGTCAAACCCCAACCCCTTTTTCAGGTGCTGTGAGGGGACGAGAAGGCACATCTGTAACTGGTCACAGAAATAATGTTGGTCAAACCCCTACCCCTTTCCCAGGTCCCGAAAGAGGGGGGGCACCCCCGTGACTGGTCAAAGAAATAATGTTGGTCAAAACCCTACCACTTTCCCAGGTCCCGTGTTGGGCGGGAAGGCACCCTTGTGACTGGTCACAGAAGTAATGTTGGTCAAATCCCTACCCCTTTTCCAGGTCCCATGGGGGGCGGGAAGACACCCTTGTGACTAGTCTAAGAAATAATGTTGGTCAAACCCCTACCCCTTTTACAGGTCCTGTGGGGGCGGGAAAGAATGTTCGAAACAAAAAACGTGCATCCTAATGAGACCTACAACTTTGATTGAAAATATTTTGCGAAATTTTGTGTATTGGTTGAGCTAAACGCAAAAAACCTTAATTTTTCAGGTTCTTTTTTTCATAAAAATCGATGTATCCCTAATTTTCGCTAAACCTCACTCGCAGATAAAAATGTTTGAAACAAAAAATATGTAACTTGATGAACTATACAACTTAAAAAAAAAATTTAACGATATTGTGCGTATTTGCTAAGATGAACGCAAAAAGCCATGATTTTTATAGTTTTTTCATGGTTTTACTATGAAAATTCCCCTGTCGCCAATTTAACTATCATATTCGTAATACGAAGTTTGAAAAAAATCGAAGAATTCAGCTTTTCGGAACTTTATCCCACAAGTGGCACTCAAAAGGAACTCAATTTGTGGCCGAAAATTTTGCCATTCTACTATAAGCAGACCCCAAAACCACATAAAATAAAATGTTATGTTTTTTAGCATTACCATGTAACAAAAAAGTATTTAAAA
Organism: Belonocnema kinseyi; assembly: GCF_010883055.1. NCBI lineage: Eukaryota > Metazoa > Arthropoda > Insecta > Hymenoptera > Cynipidae > Belonocnema > Belonocnema kinseyi. Next base: position 115,941,009 of record NC_046663.1, read on the forward strand.
TGTTTTACTTCAATAGCTAGTTGTTCAAACGAAACTTTTATAAGGAATAGGGAGGCCCCGACGGATAGGCGAGGTACCGTGGCATAGTGGAGGACTCGCATGACAGTTTGGGTCATGGGGGACCGATATGATCCCATGTCATAGGAGGTGTAACGTCGGATATCCGAAACCCCGAGGGATAAGTGGTGTCCCCTTGGATAACACAGCGACACACAATAAACAGGTGTGCGGATCTGGTAACAAGACACACGTATTCCTATAGATTTTGGGGCGCTGAATTCAAATTCGGTATCAAAAATCACCCATCACGTCATGATTGAGCCATAACCTCAAAAAATCACGACAAATCATGCACTGAGGCAAATAAATTTCAAAATAATGACAGTGATGCAAATTTTCACTTCAAAAACATGTGGACAACTGTGAAGGATCAACCCTTGCTTGATATCAACTTATTTAACATAACTATACCCTACAGAACCTGACCTCACCTAACCTGAATTAACAGAAATTTATTGAACTACACGTAAAGCTCCGGAAGCATATTTTCCCAGTAGCAAATGTGTGCTACATCGAATAGGTCAACTCGAGCCTAACCTAGAAATAAATCTAACCTAGCCTAAGCTAACCTAACCTAACCTCACGGAACACAATTAAACTGATTGTGTTGTCCCGTTGTGTTTGCGGTACCGTTTGAATCAGTTTGGGCTTAACCTGCAAAGAGGTCAAACCTATCCTAACCTAAAAATACCTGACCTAACCTAACCTAACTTAACTTCACGTAACACAATTAAACTCATTGTGTTCTCCCGTTGTGTTTGCGGTACCGTTTCATTCAGTTTCGACTTAACCTACATAGAGGTTTCACCTATCCTAATCTAACAAAACCTGATCTAACCTAACCTAGCTGAATGAAATTCAACCACACGTGTAGCTATGTAAGCGTACGGTTCTCAGTCTTGAATGTGTGCTATATTTAATAGGTTAACTCGATTTTAATCTACAAATGAATCTAACTTAACAGAACCTAACGAAATTTTGCTTAACGCTACACAACTTAACTTAAGTGTTCCCGTTGTAACACAATAAAATTCATTTCATTGTGCTACAGGTGGTTAAAAATTTAAACGCACATTACTCATTTGAAGAAACTTAGAACTACAAGTAGAATTGACTCCATTTCAATTAACCTGACAATGTTTGTATCAATTAAAATGTAGAACTGTAACTTAAACATGCAAATGAATAAGAGTTTTATTCAAAATTTTTCTCTCTCTGCTTTTCTTAGACTTAAGGGATATATTTATACTATATTTTTTGTTTACATTTTATCTTGCTTTTTATCGTAATTAAATTGATTTATAGACCTACTTCAGTTTATTTTTTGCCTGCTATAACATGTCCTTTTTTCTTCGAAGGAACGATGCAAAGGGTTACGTTTACGTTTAAGACCTACATTCGTCCATCATGACCTCGTCCCATCTACCCTGATATCGTTGTTCCATCACTTTTATGTCTTGATGAAAACGTTCCCCTTGTTCTTCGCTGAAATCACCAACATTTTCTGGAAACTTATCCAGATGGGAATCTAGAAAGTGAAGTTTTAACTTCATCAAGCAGCCTAACTTTTTTTAGTTTCTTATCATTTTCACAACAAAATACTCGTATTCTGGACTTTTTTTGTTACCGAGGAAATTTGCGTTTACTGCTTTAAAACTTTTCCAAGCGTCCATTTCACTTTTTGTTATGTGGCTCACGGAATTAGTATCTCTTGTCAATATTCGAATCTGTGGTCGAACAAAGACTCCTTTCAATTTAGCGTCTGAAACATTAAGGAATTTAAGGGGTATATACTTATAGCATTGTCCGTCTTTGTCTAACGCCTTGACAAATTGCTTCATGAGCCCAAGCTTTATGTGGAGGGGTGGTAGTAAAATTTGTTCTGGATCAACTAGGCTTTGGTTGATGATATTATGAGAACCGGGTTTGAATGAATCTCTTAAAGGCTAATGATTTTTGCTGTAATGATTGGCTCGATCTCTGCTATTCCACAGGCATATAAAGCATGGTTCTCTCGTGAAACCCGATTGTTGGCCTAATATCATTGTTATGATTTTGAGATCACCACATGTTTGCCATTTGTGATTCGTGTAATTAACTTTTTTAAGAAGCATTTTAACATTGTTATATTCTTCTTGACCGTTGAGTGAGCTATAGGGATAGGAGCGTAAGTATTCGTGTTATGCAGTAAAACAGCCTTAATGCTGCGTTTAGATGAATCAAAGAAAATTCGCCATTCTTCGTCTCTGTACACATTTTTCTTCAAGTGGTTTATTAGTCCGTTAACGTCAGTGCAGTACACTAAAGACGTCTCTTCGTCTTTAACGAAAAACTTTCTGAATTCTTTGTCCCTGTCGCGATAGAATGAAACTTTTGTTTTTGGCTCTAGAAGATTTTTTCTTTTTAGAAATGGAGCGGCAAATCCAGCGCCGTCTTTCGGTAATCCAAGATCTCTAATAAAGTCATCTTTTTCGTCATTTTCATCGGAATCATCAGAACTATTTTCTGTTCGATCACTGGTTTCACTACCGTCTCCATGACGATGACTTTCAACTTCCATTCTATTATCTTATAAAGCGCTTAAATCAGTCTGCGTGCATTTTTATTGATTTAAATTGCTCTTGTGACTGTGCACACATTAATGTACGAAATGTTATTTTTATTTTTAGCGTTGAACCCTTTGACGGAATTCATGCAAAAGTAGCAGTCCTTCGCAATAACAGGCGTTTTCCATGTGGTTGGTGTAGAGTACTTGCGGTACTTTTCGTTGTTTGAATTTTTTAGACGATACAACATAAGTTTGCAGGAATTGCAAATGACTTGAGAAACCCATTTTGTTTCTTGGTGCAGCAATTTACGGTCAAAATGCTTTTCGTAAAGACTTTTCACTTCCTCGTCGATTGATTTTCGCAAACTGCTCACTTCATATTTACTGCAAATGTAACAGAATGAATCTGAGCTATTCTTGCAGGCATGCGATTGAGAAATGCTCGCGGTTTTTTTCCTCGTAGCATAAGACTCTACACCAACCAAGTGATCCATTGATGAAGAGCTACGGTTGCATGATGACGACGTCGGAGAGCCCGCTTTCCCACCCTGAACAGACGCCGATACTGGGGTTTTTCCCTGCATCGTAATACACTTTTTACCTGTGTCTGCCATGACGGCATGAACGGCGTTTACCCAGGGACTCAGTCAATGTGGATTCGTTGCCCACCGTCACCACGTGAAGGTGCCCTGGTTACAGACACAGGCGAATAATGCTAGCAACAAGCGGTTACGAAACTCCAGACATTTACTGTTATTAATGTCAAAATATGAAAGTACGCAAGAACAGGGTTGCCAGCGTAATCAATTAGGTTAGGTCAGGTTTTTTTAGGTTAGGATAGGTTCGACCTCTTTGAAGGTTAAGCCCAAACTGATTCAAACGGTACCGCAAACACAACGGGACAACACAATCAGTTTAATTGTGTTCCGTGAGGTTAGGTTAGGTTAGGTTCGGCTAGGTTAGATTTATTTCTAGGTTAGGCTCGAGTTGACCCATTCGATGTAGCACATATTTGCTACTGGGAAAATATGCTTTCAGAGCTTTACGTGTAGTTCAATAATTTCTGTTAATTCAGGTTAGGTGAGGTCAGGCTCTGTTGGGTAAAGTTATGTTAAATAAGTTGATATCAGGCAAGGGTTGATCCTTCACAGTTATCGACATGTTTTTGAAGTGAAAATTTGCATCACTGGCATTATTTTGAAATTTATTTGCCTCAGTGCATGATTTTTCGTCATTTTTTGAGGTTATGGCTCAACCATGACGTGATGGGTGATTTTTGATACCGAATTTGAATTCAGCGCTCCAAAATCCATAGGAATACGCGTGTCTTGTTACCAGATCAGCACACTTTTTTTGTGTAGCTATGTAATGGGAAACCCGAACGATAGTTTAAGTTCCGTGGGTTAGGTGTGGTTCTAAGGGATAAAGGGATTCCGTGGGTTAGATATAGGGTCGATGAGTTAGGTAGGGTCCAGTCGGTTAAGGGGAGTTCAGAGGAATAGATTCCGATGGATAGGGAAGTTTCCGTGGGATAGTAAGGAGTTCGAAAGATAGGGGTCTCAAGAGAAATAATACAACGAACAGACGGGCACTGACTAAAATTATTTTTGTTTTGCTTTGTTGTAGAATGGTATGTAATAACAATTGACAGTCGTTCCAAAAAAGATGTACAAGACTTTGTAAGAAACCGATAAAAACTTATATATCTGGAGAGTTGAAGAGAGTTGGAGGGAGAGAGGGGTGGAGTGAGCAAGGCGGGAAGTGCTGAAGAGAGGGAGAGAGGATGGCGTGAAACAATTTTTAGTCGAAAACTGTGCGGGAAGGAGATGAAAGATGAATAAAAGTTTCTGAATTGTAGGAGGATAGAATGATAATGATCATAAAATGGTGAAACAAGAAGGTCTGCAATTAGAATAAAGAGGTTCAATAGAAAAAGGATTAATCACTAGGTTAAACACGAAATGAGACCGGTTAATCAGGCTTATCCTATGGCATCATAGATATATACAGTTGTAGACGGTATAGTGAAAGGATGAATGAAAGCAAAGAGTAAACTATGTCAGACGTATTAAGGATGGAGAATCTTGACAAACCAATCATCTGCATATTGACTATAAAAGAATATAATTATTATGGTTATATAATATCCATTGAAAAAAGGCTATTATCACGCCCTATCAAAATTTCCATGCTTCTAATACGATCTGATGAAGGAATGGTATCATACCTTATGTATATAACTTATCAGACAATGCTCAACATTGGTCTCTCAATAAATAACAACTTTCCTTTATGTATGCCATAGCTCCTAATGCCTGCTGGAACTAGTTATTACGTTGTCACTTAAAACATGTCTGAGACATATTTAATGTCACCATGAATTAATAAACCAAAAGCAACATCGACTAAACGAGACGATCAGCTTCTAAGTTTTGTTATCGGAGATTGAGCTTTATTAACCAATGATTTTTGTCAGGTAAAACAAATATTTTGTTGTCCATATATAATAACAAAATGCCAGCAAACATATATTGATTTAACCAATTGTTTTCTTTCATTAAATAAGACACGACAGAAATATCTTTTGCCAGTACGTTTTCTTTTGAAGTAGTTAGGTACATCATCAGGATATTCCTGCAATATATTCTGTTTTAATAAGCTCAAAACTGGGCTTGAATTAAATTCAAAAATATCTATAGGTTTTTCATTTTTTTTAAATCGCCTCGTTCCCGCCTCACATTCGGCTTGGAAATACAAGTAACAGTGCTAGATCAAAAAGTGCAGGTGCTCTGAACTTAATACAAATTTTGTATAAATCAAATATATTATTATACAATTATAAGGCCAACCATTTATAAGAAAAAAGAGCTATAAATAAAATAATTCCTCATTTTTTGCGAACACAAGTCGCCTTGAAATCCCTGAAATCTTTATGAAATCTTTGAAACCTTTTGAAATCTTTGTGAATTCGTTAAAATCTCTTGAAGTACTTGAAATCTTTGTGAAATCTTGAAATTTCTGTGAATTCTTCTGGAGTCATTCTCAATTTTTGTAAAATGTTTGAAATCTCGACAATCTTTAAAATACCTAAAATCTTTGTAAAATTTGTATGACGTATTTGTGGATGCTTAATTTAAAATTTGATTGTGAAACCTTTAGTGTTAGTTTGAAATAATTGAAACCTTTAAAATCTTTTCAAATTTGTTAAAACCTGATTTGATAGTTGAACGTCTTTGAAATATTTGAAATGTTTTGAAAGCTTTACAATTTTTGGAAATGTTCGAAATCTTTGTGAAAATTTTGAAATCTGGTGTAAACGCCATTTTCAAATCTTCGAAATCCTTGCAATCTTTATGAAATGTTCAAAATCTTCGGGAAATTTTTGTGAATTTTTTGTTTTCGTTGAAATCATCGAATTCTTTAAAATCTTATTGAAATATTTTCAAATCTTCCAAATATTTTACAATCTTTGAAATCTGGTTCACTGTACCCTTTTTAAAATGTTTGAAATCCCTTTTAACTTATGAAATATTTAAATCCTTGTAAAATTGTCGTGAAATGTTTTTAAAGTAGTGATGTACACTAGGGAGGTCCAAACAACCGACTTTCGAATAGAGGGCATGCCCCCACCTTATTTTGTGAGGTTGCCGGAAAAAAAACTTTCCTCCAAGTTTCAGCTAAATCGGTTAATATTGAGACGTGCCGCAAAGGCCCTGAAAATCCCATAAGATTATAATGGGGAAATTTTTGTTTTCGGAGAAATGGGTTTCAGGTTTCTGGATATAAACTAAGCTTGCGAGAGATATTAAGAATTTGATGTGGAGTCTCTAATCAATCCTTTCCATGAAATTATTTTAAATATTGATGTCCCCACCCCCCTTGTGGAGCCCCGAAAATGCCCCAAAAAACTGAAATTGACATTTTTGCCAAAAATTTACACATAAATGCTCTGTTTTTCCCTTGTTTGAAATATATTATTTTTGTTTGTCAAGTGGAATGGGTTTAAGTATTTTTCAACTAATTATCCATTGTTTAAGCAATTTATTTTTGTTTAAATATTTTTTTTTGCACTTACTTATTGAAAGGTTAATTTTTTATGTTTGATTGGACAATTGGTCATTTGTAGGAATTATGATGTTTGTTTCAAGCATTTAGTATTTGCTTAAACAATCTATTATTATTTAATTGTAACTGTTTCTTAAAAAGAGGTATAAAACTCTAGTTAAAAAAAAAATTTAGTTAGCTTTGCTGCTTATAATTCAATATCTACGTCATTTAGATACTAGTAACTTATTTTGTAATAAATTCTTATTTGATTAAATAAATTTTGTTTGCTTAAACAATTTTTTTTGTAAATAAATGTTTGAAATTTCTGTTTTTCTGCAATTATTGTCGTAATTTGTCATTGTAAAGAGCAACATTTTTGCCTAAACCATTATCCTATTGTTTCATAAATTTACTAAATATTAATGTAAAATTTTATTGGAAATTGTGATACAAAAATCGGATTTTTGTCTCAGTTCAATTAAGTATATCCCTTATTGTTAAATATTTAAACGTTAAGCAAATGCTTTCAATAACTAATATTTGTTCATAAAATGTTTTACATTGGTCATGAAAAGTTTATTTCTTTAGTAAGACTTCATTCTATAAAAATTATATTCAATTTTGTCGTTCTGAAATTATTTTTATAATTTTTTCCTTTAAATCATCCCAGTAGACACACTCGTTTGTCCTCTGATAGCTCAAAGTAAGTTTTTTTTGGTTTATGTTGATCCCGCAGAATAGCTGTTAGTATTCTCAAAGGAATTAAAAATCTTTTTTTTTATACGTCACTGGAAATTGAAACACAAAATTTTGCTCCCAAAAATGAAAAATTACCACATTAATTGCAAAAAACAGAAATTTCCAAATTTTGTTTTCGAAAAAATTGTATAAACAAACAAAATTTATTTAAACAAATAAGAATTTATCACAAAATAAGGTACTAGTATCTAAATGACGCAGTTATTGAATAATAAGCAGAAAAACTAACTATCTTGTTTAACTAGAGTTTGCCCAATTGTTCAATCAAACATAAAAAATCTACCTTTCAATGAGCGATAGCAAAAAAATTAATTAAACAAAAATAAATTGTGTAAACCATTGTTAATTAGTTGAAAAATACTTAAAAACATTCCACTTGACAAACAAAAATAATTTAAACAGAGCATTTATGTGTACATTTTTGAGAAAAATTTCAATTTCAGTTTTATGGGGCATTTTTGGGCTCCACATTGGGGGAGGGCATCAGAACTTTAAGTAATTTGATGGAAATGATTGATTAGAGACTCCTTAACAAATTCTTAATATCTCCCGCAAACCAAATTTAAATCCAGAACCCTCAATCCCATTATTCCGAAAACCAAAATTTCCCCATGTTAATCTTATTCGATTTTCAGGGCCTTTGCGTGTCTTAATATTAACCGATTTGGCTCAAACTTGGAGGGAGTTTTTTTCCAGCAATCACACAAAATGCGGGGGGGGGGGGGTCGCAAGCCCTATAATCCAAACAAAAATTTCAACAGGTATGATTTTGGTCCACCCTAATGTACACCCCTCTTTTCAATCGTTCCAATCCATAAAATCTTGGTAAAACGTTCATAAATCTTTGTAAAACGTTCAAAAATCCTTTTAAATATTTTAAAATGTTTAGAATATATTGAAACCTTCTAGAATCTTTAGCAATGATTTGTAATCTGATGCTCAAAACCTGAGTGGTAAAATCCTTGAAATTTTCAACTAATAACTTTTATAATTTGTAAGTTGAATATTACAAAAAATGTATACTTTAGCCAATTATGACCACTCTTGCTTTGAAAACAAAACACTGGAAAACGCAAGCCCATACATGAATCTTGACCAGTTTAGCGGGAAACACGAAGTTCTCCGATTCACATCGTGAGAGCTCGGCTATGAGGTACAATCGACGGATTCGGCTAACCTCGGGAGATTATCGGAGCTATTCGGATTTTTTTATATAGTGTTTTGCAATTTCCTCAACTGAAGATTACAATTTCTGTTAGCGTGATCACAGAAAATAAAAATTTCTCTTATTACCTTTCACTTTCTCCTTGACTATATTAATTTGTAGAATATTTATATTAACTTTTGTACCTCAATCTACTAATTTCTATAATTTCTTTTATATTATTTGAATATGTCATTAACAATTTTTCTCATTCTGCGTTTTAATATCTAAAATATCAATCTTTGCTATTGAATATACCAATTCTTGTTCTAAAGATATTAAGTTTTCTTATTCTAACTGTAAAGTTTCGTAATTACACTAACAATAATTTTTAGAATTAGACGATTTCCCTAAATCGTAATCGACTATATCAATTATGAATATTGAAATATCAAGTATTATTATAAAATTTCTTTCAGTGTATAGCGAGGAAGACAATTAGAAGTCGCTTAAAGATTTCACACTGAATAACCGTTACATCTTAATTGTGTGTAGAGTATGTAATTAACAACCATAAAAGAAATTTACTTCCGTTGGAAATAATAATAACGAAAAGTAAGAATCTCAGCCGTTTTGCGAACCAAGTTCCGTTCGCCGATGGTCATTAGCACAGCTTTGGCCTCGGGATTTTCATGATTTCATTTTTGGAAAGAAAATTAACTTCTTTATATAAATATGTAGAGGCTGTAGCAAAAGGGAGTCGAGAAATCTCCGTCTGAAGTTGTATGTAGAAAATTGTTCTAATTGCCTCAGGACAGAGTTGTTAAGAAATTTGATTACTCATTCCGAATGTCGAGACGACGCACAGTGGAGAAAAAAAAATTACCCATAGATAAATCAATTTTTATCCTACATCATTCAGCCGATTTAACCGTTTTTTTCAAATAGAAGGTTTTTAAATTTTGAAAAGATTTGTGCGATTTGATTTTTTTAAGTAGTTTAAAAAAATTTCATTTAACAACAAAGTTGACCTTTTTTTTGTTTAAATTTTCCCAAGTGCCATTTCTTTTAAGACATTTAGATTAATCAAAGAAGATCTTAAAACAGTGTTACAACTATATAGGAGAAATTTACAATTGTTTAGAATAATTTAAACAATTATTATTCTGTTATAAACAATTTAATAAAGAAAAGTTTTTTTTTTAAGATTGGCAATATTTAGCTCATTGAAATTGATAGATTTTGTATAAAATGTGAGATAAATGAATGTTTTATTACCATTAATTAATAACAGATGCTTTTTGGTGATTGTTTAAACAATTTTTATAAACAAATTCACATTTTGGAAATTTTCTCAATGAATAGGCCTAATGTTTGTTTACGCAATTAACGAGGGATGTCTTTCCGATGACTCTTTGCTGTTTCAATATGCAAATTGACAACAATTATTCATTATTCGAACAAATTCAAATTTACAATAAATGGTCTCGATTTTCGTATACGGAGTCAACGGAGAATGTCTTTTCGATGACTCTTTGTTATAATACTTATTAAATTGACAACAATGATTTATTACTTGAACAATTTCATGAACGAATTCACATTTTGGCAATTTTCCAATGAATATCCTGAATTTATGTTCACGGAGTCATCTATAGGGATGTATTTGATGACTCTTTGCTGCTACACTTTGCAAAATGAGAAAAATGATTAATTATTTAAACAATATGTATAATCAAAATCACAATCACTGATGTTAGGGATATAATTAAGAACTTGAAAAACGGTAAGGCTGCCGGGGTAGACGGTATTAACGCTGAAATGCTTAAACACGGTGGCGCGTGCATACCACATAGACTGTGCGAATTGATAAATTTATGTTTCGAGATGGGAGACGTTCCAGACGATTGGAAAGAAGCGATTATCGTACCGATATAGAATAGAAAGGGAGATAAAAGCGAGTGCAATAATATGTTGTTGAGAATGCCAAATGAACGACTAACGAAACAAGTGTATCAAGGTAAAGTAAATGGCAGCGTGCCAAGAGGTAGACCGCGGAAAGAATGGTTAGATGTGTGAATGACACCCTAGTTAGAAGAGACATAACAAGTCACAGAAACACGAGAGCCTGCATGAAAAAATGCATGGACGTAAAAGAAGCTAGAGAAGTATGCCAGGACAGGAAAGTATGGCGGCAAATAGTTAATAAAAAGAGTGTCAGTAGAGTGAATGACGCCCGAAACAAAAACCTTAGCCACTAATGGACTCAAGTGGGGAACCTTACATAACGACTTCGTGAGGTTCTTCGTTTGGGGTGATTGCTAGAGAGATTGATCAGCAACCTGGGTCGGAGCAGTGTTGCGAAACAGACGTGTTATTTACTTAAATAGCACGTGAATTCTGGATAATCTGAAAAATCTCTATCCCTTCCACACACTACTCCTTTCCCCTACCGAGTGAGTCACGCCTACCCCGAAAGGGAAATGGCTTAATGGTGTAATAGTAATAATAATAATAACAATTACAATAAATGTGCCTAATTTTTATATACAGAGTCAACTAAGAATGTCTTTTCGATAACTCATTGTTATAATACTTTGCAAATTGACAACAATTATTTATTATTTAAACAATTTTTGTGAACAAATTTACATTTTGGCAATTTTTCAATGAATATGCTGAATTTTAGTTTACGGAATCAACTAGAAAGTCTTTCTGATGACTCTTTGCTGTTACATTTTGCAAAATGAGAACAATTATTCATTATTGAAACAATTTTTATAATAAAATTTACAGTTACAATTAATGGGCTCAATTTTTGTATACGAATTCAACTAAGAATGTCTTTCAGATGACTCTTTGCTATGATACTTTGCAAATTTACAACGATTATTAAGTATTTAAACAATTATTATAAGCAAATGCATTTTGTATCCTATTTTTGCCGATTGACAAATTCGATTGTTTTTCATTAAATTACCTCACGTAGTATACAAATGCAGTGGTTCGGCTTCTGGACGCAGTAATCTCTAAATTTAGGGAAACTGATATATCAAGCTTCCCAAATAAAGATCAGCAGAAAACAACAAAAATTGCAAGTATTCTTCGTGCATCTTGATTTTAGATCATGTTCTTGTATTATTTTCTGGACGTCCCGTTAGGTCTTTATTTGGCGCTTCCTGAGCCTCTTCAGATAATTGACCAATTGGTATTCCAAAAGAATCATTGACATTTGCATCATGAATCAGAAACTGATGGTGTCATACAAAACCAATCATATTCTTTTAGAAAAATATCTGCAGTCTCGGCAACAAACTTATGAAAGCGTTCGCGGTGAATCGCTTTCTCGCAAAATTATGTAAAAGCTTTTAAGTAATTGATTGCTCAAACCATTAATTGGATATTGTGTCGTAATTATCAAATAATATATATAAAATTTGTCCAAAAATATATCGTTATAATAGTCTAAAAGTGCATGAAAAGAGCTTTCAAAAATACTGTGATAAAAAAGCAATCGGATCATCTTAACAGAAGTTACACTAACGCGAAGGCGAAGAAACGTGTGAAAAAGTGAAAACTTCAGGCCCCGGTCAATTGATAACCTGTTGATAAATAAACCTATGGTTTGGTGGATTAATGTAGTTTCACTAGTGCTATATTCCAGTAAAGTTTCAACCCGATCAAAAAAAAAAAAAAAAAATTAGGTGGGAACACTTGACGTATTCTGCCCCATGTAAAGTTTGGTAGTAAAAATGGAACATTAATTTTTCGGAGTAAAAAGGGAACAAACATATCTTCCGAGTAAAAAGGGAACAACATTTTTCAGAATAAAAATGCAACATACTGATTCTCCGAGTAAAAACGGAATAAACGAGCGCGCGGCTGAAGGGATGGGATGCACGCAAGGATTTTAGGTGAGGATAGAGGCTCGAACCGTGCCCAGCTTTGGATCATCATTTGATCAAGATAGACCGTCAATCCACGATACTAAAAATAAAATGATCGTCGCTCGTATGCTTTTCGTTGACTTGGCAGTAATGCACGTGTCAATTATCGTAATGTAGATGGGAAATTTGGACATCAGTCCATTAGCTGAGAAGTTTCAGAAAATCTCGTCAAAAATGTGAAATATTGAAATGATAGTTGCATGTATGTCGAGATTAGTAGAAGAATGTTAACGGAAAAATAATTCAGCGGAAAAAGATTGGCATATGTGTGGGGTGGTCCATTAGGGGTGAACTAGACCCCTTTTGTTGCACAAAAACGAAATACTTTTTTAATGATAGCAGCGCGTATGACTCCACAAGATTTTGATGATTTTTGACGTAAAATGCACATATGCCAAACGGCATACCGATCGGCTGGTCCAAAGTAAATCCTAACCTCAAATACATGTTTAAAAAATTTAATATATTTTTTAATAATCTTTGCTTAAAAAAATAACTTTAAAACGAAGTTTCTATATTTAGAAATCCATTTCTAAAAAGGCATATGATTATCTTAGTCCCTAACCTCAAAAAATAACAATGACGTCAAAATGTGAAGGTTACTTTTGAATGATCGTGGCACGTATGCCGTATGACTATCGTTGAATAACTATAGAATAAGATGTATTATAAAAATGCATGCGGTTATCTTAGTCTCTAACTTCAAAAATTAACATTAAAGTTGTCAACATTTGTAGGTTACTTTTCGATGATCGTTGCATGCATGCCGTTATGTCCATAATTTGATAATCATGTAATAAGATATATTTTTTAAAAGCATACAGTTATATTAGCCCCTATCCTTAAAAATAAAAATTGAAGTTGTAAAATTTTGTCAAAACTATATTTCATTCGATTTATTTACCCCGAAATTCATAGAATTTGCCGTTTAAAAAAGAAGTAATATTTACTAAAATTTAACATAATTATACATAAGTGGTATGCAAATAACTTAAAATTTATTACTATAAATGAAGTGAATTTTTTATATAAAATACACGACACAACATAGTAAAATACAACATTTTTCGAAAATATTATAATAGCATGTCTCTTTATAATCAGTTAACTTTACATACTTTATTACTCAATACCATTTTCAAAAATTAAATAAATAATAAATATTCAAAGTATAGGGAAATCGAAATCTTCCATGATACTGCATTCGCTTTGAAATACCAGAGTATTATTTGTATGTGAATTGGTCTATAATGTTCGCAAAGCGCATGCGATTAATATAGCCATCCAACTTTTCGCGTTTAAAGTAGCACTCCACTAGTATAGTTTCTGTGTACATGTGTATATGTGTGTTGCAATGCCACCGAAAGGACCTTTAGCGAATTGGATCCCGTAAGTTTTGGCTGGACCATATAGAATGAAGAAGATACACTTTCGATTGGTTCGAAGGAGAAATAATGCCACAATATGCTGCGGATGTTCTGAACTCAGCTGAAAAATTGCGTAAGAAAACTTTTAATTAATTTTATATAAAATATAGTACCAGATATCATACATTTTTAATTAATCTTATAATTTTTAGGAGAAAATGAAGAAGATGAAATGGAGGAATGTTTTGATGCAACAATTTAAGAACGTAATTAAATTTGTATTCAATATGAAATATAAAACTTACTAGCAGTCAACGTTTATTCGTACTTAAGCTAATATTTACGGCAGGTTAGTGTAAACAACATTTATTTTATATTTCAACTTATTTTACGTCGTAAAAGAAAATTGTCAGAAATAAATTTATTAAATTCAAAAGGTTTGATATAAAATAATACATTTTTAGGAGTACAAACATCTCATGAAAGAGAATCTGCTATAGATGCTGAGATTGTTGCAGAAAGAGGTAAACAAATTCTTGTAACATAAAGTTATGATAAATTTCTTTCAACTATGGATTAATTTTCACACCAGTTTCCCCAATTACACTGTAATATTTGTGAATAAATCATTTTTCAGTTGATTATGCTGTAGACAATGAGGACTCCAGCGAAGATGAAGAAGAAGGAAGTCATTTTGAAGGAGAAAGTGATTATGAGGAATAGTTGAATGAGACGGCTTGAATTTATTGTTTAATATAACTATTAAATTTTTTAAATCAATTGCAACAACAAATAAAGTTTTTTTATTTTAATTACAATTCCTTAACTCATTATGATGACTAGATTCAGAGACATACATTTTTCTAAGCATATTATTATTGACTATTGATTTAATTTTTCGAAAATATATTTTTCATCTTTACGATACTTAATATTTTACTTTTTTTAATCATTTCATACATTTTTATATAAGTTTAGCATTGATATCTTTTTCAAATTTTATTTTATGTTTGTATATTAAAGATTAAAAAAAATAAAATTATCGAATGAGAAAACATAACGGCATACGGTGTAATTTTAACGACGATCGTCGAAAATTGGCAACCTTAATGTAAATTTTTGATGTTAGGGACTAAAGTAACCGTATGCCTTTTTAAAATACACCTCAGTTTATAATTGTCAAGCTAAAGACATAACAGCATACGTGCAACAATAGTCGAAAAGTAACCTACAAATTTTGAATTTTTTACAATTCTTTACAATTTTTCATACGTATGCCGTTACTTATGAACAGTACAATGTGTATGCCGATGCTACATATGGTAATATTCATTATAGTGTGTCATAATTTCCAACGGCATACAGGAAACAATCATCAAACAGGAATGATCAATTTTGGACACATGTATTTGAGGTTAGGATTTACTTTGGACCAGCCGATCGATATGACGTACGGCATATGTGCATTTTATGTTAAAAATCATCAAAATATTATGGAGGCATACGCGCTGCAATCAGTAAAAAGATATTACGTTTCTGTAAAACAAAAATTACCTATTTCACCCCTAATGGATCACCCCACACGTATGCCGATCTTTTTCTGTAGGATTATTTTTTCGTTAACTTTTTTCTACTAGTCTAGGAATACGTGCAAATATCATTTTAATATTTCACATGTTCACCTTCAAATTTCCAAAGAGCATACGGGTGACGATTGTTTAATATTTAGTACCGTGGGGTGTCGATCTAAGACTCAAGAGTCCCAAATGAAAAAAAAATAATAAAAAAACAAGAATAAATAAATGATAACCACTAATCTGATCACAAATTTAATTAATCTAATCATTACTTTTGATGAAAAAACCGACATTTTTACTAACTGAAAATTAAAGTTTTTTGAAAATATTAATCGCAATTATTCAGAGGAAAATATAAAAAAATGGTGCAATTTTAAAGAAATATGCGTAGCCAGGGCCGACCTTAGAGGTTTTGGCCGTTTAATTAAATATTGCTAAAAAAATATTTTGGTATATAAAAAGTAATGTCAAATTATCTCTGAGCTTTTAATATTCAAAGCTTTAATATTCATATATGAATTTATTAACATACATACTATATACATAGACATACATTACATACATGATTATATATGGAAGGTTCCACACAAATTCAATACCTATTACTGGTACTGCGTATCATGAATTGTCAGATAAATCTCACTTTTCGGACTTTGGCTCTCGCAAACTCATAATTAACATGAGAAAACTCTATTAAGCTTAAAATATAACACAGCCACACAAAAAAAGTGTGCGGATCTGGTAACAAGACACACTTATTCCTATGGATTTTGGGGCGCTGAATTGAAATTCGGTATCAAAAATCACCCATCACGTCATGGTTGAGCCATAACCTCAAAAAATGACGAAAAATCATGCACTGA
>NC_046663.1:115957420-115958737 GCF_010883055.1 Belonocnema kinseyi
TGAACTACACGTAAAGCTCTGGAAGCATATTTTCCCAGTAGCAAATTTGTGCTACATCGAATGGGTCAACTCGAGCCTAACCTAGAAATAAATCTAACCTAGTTTAATCAGTGCCGGCCTTAGCCCATGTGGCGCCCTCGGGCAAAATCTTTCATGCCGCCCCTTTCAAAATGAAAAATGTCCCTATTGTTTAAATTTTCGAGATTTTTAGTAGAAAAAAAAAAACAAATCACGTTGGTCGAGTCCTCAGAAAAATCATGTTATTTCAGAAAACATAGGTTCAGAATACATACAAATTAGTACTAAGAAAACAAAGCAGGTAAAGATTATAAACTAAGTTTTTTTAATGTCCGAAGTTAACTTTTCGGGCTTTCTTATCGGAAAAAACTTTGATTAAAGCAGAAATGTCTAGGTTTTTGGCTATATCATTTTCAATTGATAAGGTTCCTAAACTGGAAAGTCGATCTTGTGACATTGTAGACCTTAAATAAGTTTTAATTAATTTCAGTTTAGAAAAACTTCGTTCTCCGCTTGCTACAGTAACAGGAGTTGTTAATAAAATTCGCAGAGCAATCCATATATTCGGGTATAAATCTTGTAAACTGTGCCGCTTTATAAAGTTCAATACCATGAGAGGATTATTTTGACCTTCAATCTTACCAGAAAGAAAAGCTTTCATGCTTATTAATTCGTCGCAAATCAGAAAACCGTCAATTTCAGATTTCGAATTAACCATGAGTTTAATTTGAAGATCGGCACATGATTTAACAAGTTCTTTTCTTTCTGGTAGATTATCAACATTGTACAAAAAACCCCATGTTCCTGAATAGCCGTCCAGCTGCTCAAATCTTTCCTTCATAGACATTAAAGCTGTATCCAATAGAGGATTGAAGAATTCGATTTCGTCGAACTGGCGCTTCACACGTCTGATTCTTTTTATTGGCCTAAATGCCGGCTCAATTTGTAGTTCCTCTGCTAGACCTTTTGCTGTAATAATGGCTCGCTTAAAGCCATTTTTTCGATAGTCTTCTAAAAATGCACAACATTTATTCAGAATTTCTACGCATTTAGCAATGTCCATGTTTTTCGCTTGAAGCGCTTTACTGACAACATTGATTTGAAAAAGAACATCGTACCAAACAACTAAAGAGATGAGAAAGCTGAAGTCTCTCAGTTGTTCTACTAGGGTGATTGCCTCATGCACTATATTAGGACCACAGCCTTCAGTTTCAGACAAAGTAATTAAAGCATCATGAACACCAGAAATTTGATAACGAACTGGCTTGACACTACTAATTTTTGCTTCCCAACGTGTGT
>NC_046663.1:115958837-115971849 GCF_010883055.1 Belonocnema kinseyi
TCAGTGTTTCTCGTGTCTTATCTTTGAATTTTTCATCGTTAATCTCTTCAACATGAACTCCTGCAGCATCACTTTCAACGATTTCCTGTTCTTGAATTTGAAATAGCGCATTATCTCCAAGAAGAACAACTCCCATTTGTTCAGTTGGTTCAACTTCGATGGTGACGTTTGTGTCGAGACTTGAAGTAGAAGATAGTTCTGTTAGATCTTTTGTACCTTCATCTTCCGTTTTTTGCACAACATATTTCTCAATGTTCATAAACTTTTTACTCTGTTCAAACTTTTGCTCTTTTTCAGTTTTTCGTTTTCTGTATTCGTAGCCGGACGGCTTTCTTTTAACGTTCGAATTTTTGTCCGACATTATGACATATTTTGGTGCGTATCACATACCGTTTACCTGTTTGGGGAGAATAAATAAAAAATCACAAAAATGTTTTTTAAATGAACCCATTAACAGACCCAATAATTTTTGCTACAGATCTACTTTTTCTGCACGTAGGGTGTAGACTGCGTATAGTTTCGTGTAAACTGGACGGACACTGCGCAAAATAAACAAATAGATAGAAGGACGGACGAACATATAGAAAAGCCATTGTTACTGAAAATCACAAGTTAAAACGTTTCGCTATTTTAGTATTTTACATAAGTGTGTAAGCGGTATTGGTAAAATGATAGATACTATGGCAAAGTTAATAAACAATTAAAAATATACTCTTCTGAAGTGCTTACATGGGATAAAAAGGTAGGAATTGGATGACAGGTTTCTAGGTTAGACTAGAGGAGCCTTTAACCTCTGCCCTCAGTGCTTCCAATTTTCCGTCAAGTTTTCAATTATTCTTCCGTTTCCTTATAACAGAAAATAAATAATCAACTAATCAAATACAATAAATTTCAATATGCATCTGCAGATAACCACAGTGAACAAAAATTATCCCTCCAGTTTTCGATTTAACGTAATATGTAACCACGCGTTTCAGATCAATCAGCTGGAGCACTGATTCACTGAATATAGCCAAAGATTTTTTCTGTAGCGCTGGAGTTGTTGGTAGCTGTAACTTTCAGGCATTTAAGTGTGACGTCACACTGTATCGGTAAAATAAATTCCTAACAAAGAAATATATTTTTTGATCCAGAAAACATAGATGCGGCATCTCACTAGCGAACCTATAGTAGGTTCCAAGAACTAAAATAATGTCATTGGTTAGAAAGAGCGAGAGATATCTCCATCTCTTTTTAATCAACGGTATTCTTTCAATTCTTGGAAGTCATGATCTAGTCATGATCAACGCGCACTTTTTTAAAACCTCTAAAACATTTTAATTAAATCCTATGTAAAAGAGAAAACAACATGAAACGTAGGGCATCTGCGGCGCCCTTACTCGCTCGGCGCCCTCGGGCGGCACCCGACCCTGCCCCCCCCCCAAAGGCCGGTACTGAGTCTAACCTAACCTAACCTAACCTCAAGAAACACAGTTAAACTGATTGTGTTGTCCCGTAGTGTTTGCGGTACCGTTTCTATCAGCTTCGGCTTAACCTACATAGAGGTTTAACCTAACCTATCCTGACAAAACCTGACCTAACATAACCGATTATGCTGGCAACCCTGTTCTTGCGTATAGTATAAATATATCCCTTAAGATTAAAAAAAGCAGAGAGAAAAATTTTTTGAATAAAACTCTTATTCATTTGCATGTTTAAGTTACAGTTCTACATTTTAATTGATACAAACATTGTCAGGTTAATTTAAATGGGGTCAATTTTACTTGTAGTTCTAAGTTTCTACAAATGAGTAATGTGCGTCTGAATTTTTAACCACCTGTAGTACAATGAAATGAATTTTATTGTGTTACAACGGGAACACTTAAGTTTAGTTGTGTCGCGTTAAGCAAAATTTCGTTAGGTTCTGTTAAGTTAGGTTCATTTGTAGGTTAAGATCGAGTTCACCTATTAAATATAGCACACATTTAAGACTGAGAACCGTACGCTTACATAGCTACACGTGTGTTTGAATTTCATTCGGCTATGTTAGGTTAGATCAGGTTTTGTTAGGTTAAGATAGGTTAAACTTCTATGTAGGTTAAGCCGAAGCTGAATGAAACGGTACCGCAAACACAACGGGACAACACAATGAGTTTAATTGTGTTACGTGAAGTTAGGTTAGGTTAGGTCAGGACAGGTTTTTTAGGTTAGGATAGGTTTGACCTCTTTGCAGGTTAAGCCCACGCTGATTCAAACGGTACCGCAAACACAACGGGACAACACAATCAGTTTCATTGTGTTTCGTGAGCTTAGTTTAGGTTAGGTTAGGCTAGGTTAGATTTATTTCTAGGTTTAGGCTCGAGTTGACCCATTCGATGTAGCACACATTTGCTACTGGGGAAATATGCTTCCAGAGCTTTACGTGTAGTTCAATAGATTTCTGTTAATTCAGATTAGGTGAGGTCAGGTTCTGTTGGGTAAAGTTATGTTAAATGAATTGATATCAGGTAAGGGTAGTTCCTTCACAGTTGTGGACATGTTTTTGAAGTGATAATTTGCATCACTGGCATTATTTTGAAATTTATTTGCCTCAGTACATGGTTTTTCGTAATTTTTTGAGGTTATGGCTCAACCATGACGTGATGGGCGATTTTTGATACCGAATTTGAATTCAGCGCCCCAAAATCCATAGGAATACGTGTGTCTTGTTACCAGATCCACACACTTTTTTTGTGTGGCTGTGTAATTTTCAACTGATAGCACCCCTGAACAGTGGTCTGAAATAGGAATTTACTGTTCATAATCGCCCACAGGTCGCATTTTTCAACCGATTTGAAAGTTCTTTTTTAGAAATGCTCAGCAATTAATTTTTAAGAGAATTGTGGTTTGCTTTTTTAAAATTTTTTTCACATCTATATTGTTTATGTTTGATAAAGCTTAACGTATATAAATGGCTTCAAAGACAATTGTGAATCACTTTTGTTCAAAAAAATCAATTCAGCTATGAGAAATCTCGTTTATTAATAATTTTTTTATAGAAATTGTTTATAATAATTAAGTTAAATATTATTAAAATTAATTAGGTTCTATGAATGCATGTGCAATAATTCCGGCTTGAAAGCTGAACGCTGAAAATTACTAAATGAATAGGAAAAAAAACGTTTAAAAAAATACATTTTGCACTTGAAAGTAGGATAAAGTTGACGTGTTTCGCCAACAAAAAATGTTAATAAATTATTGGGAGTAGTTAACCCTGAATATTTTTTATTTGGTTTCTATGATGATTTATACTTTCCATACACAAAGGCAATTGGAAAAAAGTTTTATCCCGAAGGAAGTAAAATAAAGTCCTTTCAACATGAGTAAATAAATAACGTGGGCTTAAAACTTCGCGCTGGATAATATATTTATCTCGTGCTTCGTGCTCGATAATGTATTTAGCTCGCGCTACGCGCTCGATCTTTGTGTACGACTTTTTTAAAACTTAAGGTGAAAGCATCGACAAAACTAATTTTGTGATTGTGAATTCTCTTTTTTTAAAGCTCCTTTTGCCTTAACCAGCACATTCTCATCACGTGAAGAATGGCAGGAATTTTACTGCCAAGGTTCGAAAGTTCGCGCGCGGAATCCGGACCTGTTATCACACACTTTACAAGTCAAAGTTGCTGACCATCAGGCAGCATATTGCTGAGAGCATACGGATACTATCTGACGCTAAGAGAAGTCTAGAGCGGAGAGAGAGGTGGGTCAGAGAAAATCAACAGTTTCTCTCTGATCCATCTCGACTCTTCCAAGACCCTCTAGTTACTGTTGACCACCCGCCCAAACCAGGGGAGGTCGAAGTATTTTGGAAAGATGTCTACGAAGTGCAGTATAAACTGGATGAAGACTCCGATAAGATAAATAGCTTCAAGGAGCTGTGTAGTGCTCTCATAACACCTGATGAAAAATGCCCACCCATCACTACCGAGGAGGTGAAAAAAGTATTAAGAGGGATGAAGAGCTATTCCGGCCCGGGACCAGATGGTATCAAGACCTTCTGGTGGAAAAAGGTTTCTTCAACCAATCAGCACAATACTCGTGTCGAAAATAGGCAACTTAGCTGACCTGCAGAATTACAGGCCAATCACTTATCTGAATACACTGTATAAGATATTCACAGCTATCCTAAATGATAGGATTGTACTGGCAATTGAACCTGTGTGGAAAGAAATGTATGAACAACACGGCTCAAAGAAAGGCGTAGCAGGATGTCGGGAGAGCCTGCACATCCATAGATGTGCCTGCAAAGATGCAGCATACCACCAGAGTGACCTATCGATGGTCTGGATTGATTACCGGAAAGCTTTCGATTCGACTTCCTCTGTCTTTTGGAAAGCTTAAAGGTTCATCCGCAAATCGTGAGGTTATGCAAATGAACAGAAGCATCCATCTAAAGTCTTCTGTTCCGCGACTCTGGACCTCACGCCGTGAAGTTGGTCGCGGAATATTGAATTTCGAATGTCTTCACAACAGGATCATTCTGGGTACAGCACATTGAGTCGCAAATAGAGGAGACTCTCTTCTTAAAATGGTCAAAAAGCACGAAGAAGTGGGCAAAGAAGCGTTTCTGTACAAAGCAGCGGAGGAGGCTGCTGAAACACTCGGACTTAACTTCAGTATTAGGGGTCAGCAAAATGCATCGAATCTTATCTACCTCGAGTAATCACTCCTGAAAGCCCGGATTAAGAAAGCACAAGAGAAAAATTTCCGTGAACAGCTGATCGATAAGAGGATGCACGGCATCTTCCACATAAATGTGGAGAATCATTCAGTGTCGTGTGAGCTAACTTTTGCTTTCCTTAAATCACCCCGATTGAAATCTGGCACGGAGGGTTTCATTTTGGCATGTCAAGACGGTATCATTTCCACCTTAACATACCGTCGCCACATTTTGAGGCAAGACATTCCCGATAAGAGCTGCAGGGCGTGCCATGCACACTCCGAGCATTTGGTACACATACTATCTAGTTATCAAACTCATGCGGGAACAACCTACATCCAGGGCACAATGCAGCACTAATCGTGCTTTATTACCATCTCTGTCACTCTTACGGCATCAATCTTAATATCGCTCCTTTAAATGTTCCTAGGGAAACCGAGTCAATTGTCAAGAATGAGAAGTGCCGCATATACTGAAACTTTATATTTCCGACAATTGTTTCTGTTGCACACTCGAGGCCTGACATGGCTCTTTAGGACTTCGAGAAGCGAACCATGTTCGTTATCAAATTTTCTGCATCAGCTGACAAAAACAACATAGCTAAGGAGAATTAGAAGAAGGAGAGGTATAGAGACCTCATAAGGGAGTTGCGTCGATTGTACCCGGAATATTCTGTCAAACTAATCGTTCTTATCATCGGCGCTCTTGGAGGTGCCAAGCTTTTACTGGTCATTTGCTTGAAAAGCATCCCTGCGTGTCAATAATATGCTAAAACACTTGCGGGAAAAATGCAGGAGGCGGTCGTCTTTGGGTCGCTGCGTGTCCTCAGGGTGCACGAGACTTTTGCCGGATCGTCGTATTAATTCCGTTACAGACTGTAACCACCTATCTCACGGTCGTGAAACGTGGTTAGGGCTGAAATTTTATCGCGATTTCTCTGGGATCGGGTGCAGTTTTTCAGATTAGCAACTGCTTCCGGAAATATCCTGCGGTTGTGTTTATGACAAACTTTAATTATATATTTAATTATATATACATAAATTTTTGTTTTGTTGATTTTTCAAAAAAATTCGTAAAGTTTTCATGATAATCTTTTAGGCCATTTAATAATTAAACTTTTTCTTTACTTGACTTTTTTTCATATCGTTCGTTATTTGGCTTAAAAGGCTCATTTTATATACTATAAACAATAAACATATATATAAAAAATACTATAAACATCTGTACACAAAGTATATGAGTTTTGAAAAAAGTGGTCTAAAAACTATTCAAAATGTGCTTACTTTTTACTTTGTTACATCCAGAACGTAAGGATTCTATGATTTTATTTTTACTCCATAATTTTATGTTTATTTTATATTTGTACATTCCAAATCTTCCTCTTCAAAGTTCTGTACTTTTACGTGAAGTTAATTTCTATTGTATACTTTTATGCTATGGACGTGCTACACCCTAACTTTTCTGTCAAACTATTTTTTTTATTTAAAGCTTTCTACATCTGTCTACGAGATGGCCACTTTCAAATCTCAAGTTTTATTAAGCTTTTCTTTTCTTATTCTTCAAATCGCTACGGCCACACCGCTTAATTGTTTTACTGAAGGTCAGCAAGCCCATCACTATGTCTTCGTATTATGGAATTTCCGCAAGGGTCCCTTTGTGCCTGCACCTAGCTCCCCAATCCACCCCCATTTATATTAAATATATTGCCCTTTACCTATCTCATCTCACAAGTTATTATTGTGTTCAACCTGCTTCTGTCTGCATATAATATTATTCAGGTTCGAAGAACACCTCGTCAAACTAGGCTCAGAGCACAAAACATTGGTGCTTCGGCAACGGATATTTTATGGTGTTTCAGCGTTTAAAATTTTCTCTAAAATTGACTTTTTCTTACCATGATAAACTCAGTGTGTCATGTGCAAGTGCAAATGCAAGTCCAGTGATTATTCTGGACAATAGATCTCTGAACAATACGTTTTATGTATCAGAACTCAGTGAGAACTTTTCGTGACTTCTGCTGCAGGATTTGTATCTTCTCAAGGATTATCTTCGCCTCTAAATATGGAACTTAGTAGACAATATCTCAGGAGCTAGCTGTGTAACATCAGATCAACGTCTGAGTAAGTCAGTTAATTGTTCACTAATCTCATCCTCTAAATTTCTGTTCTTTTCCTACATAGCAAATGCTTCTTTTTCAAATTATTTGTTATAATGGCTGAAATCACAGCGACAGTGCAAATATTGAAAAAAGAGCGTGGAATTATAAAACGAAAATTTTAACGGACGAAGGGTTGGATGATGAAGCGAAAAACGAATTCGACAAAAAGTATTTTGAGATTGATAACTCTGCTACAAATTTGTTAGACAATTACGCGCGCTTTGATACCATTGTCCGCGGAAAATTAATCTGTCGCGTGGGAAATTGTAAAAGAAACTCACAATAATCGTAAATTGATACGTCAAAGGCTGAATAGTTTACAGAAGCATGTTAGAGCCCTTAAAATTCTCGAGGAATCAGCCGATCAATGGGGAAGCCTTCTGATTGTATTAATACCAAATAAAATGAACCCCATCCCTTTAGAAAAATGGGAAGAAAGTTCTTGTGAATCGGAGGTCCCTACCTTTCAAGAGCTTATTGCCTTTTCACAGCGTTGAGCGCAATTAAATGATACAAAATATATTTAATCGCCTTCTAAACCAGTTAACTCAAGTGATAAACCTTCCGCTTATCCCTCACGATTAAGTAACTGGCCGCAGCACCTTTTGGCAGCAGCAAGCTCCTCAAATTCGTGTTTACATTGCGGAAAATAACATAGTATTTTTTCGTGTGAAGCTTTCTTGAATATTTCTTCTATAAAAAGGTTTTAATCATGTAAAAACGCATCTCTATGCTTGAGAAAAATAGTGTGCGAGCAGCAATGAATCGCGGCAGATCGTTGTCCGATCTTTTTCGGATCAGTAAAGTGATTAACTCAATAAAGACATTAAATATTACATCTTACAAAAATTTCGAACGCCTCGAGTTCTTCGCAGGTTGCTTCTGCTCACAATTTCCTTGCAAACGAATTAACCTCAGAGAATTTTTTATCCATGGCTACAGTGGATATTATAAATAACGAAGGTGCTGTCCAGCAATGTCGTCTATTGTTAGACAAGGGTTCTCAATTCTCACTATTTGAGAGAAGAGGTTTCTTCTATTATGAATATACGCAAAAGGCCTGTAGACATTATAGTTTTAACTTTAGGCTCAACGTCGACTGCGGTACGCCATTCTGTATCGGCCACAATCCGATCGCGATACAACACGTATAAAGAAAATGTCGAATTTCTTATCCGCAAGGAATTGAACTATTTATTTCCGTTTATTAAAATTGATCGCAAATCTCTTCAAATTCTTAATAATATATTCTTAGCTGATCCTAATTCCAATAAGGCAGGCAAAACCGATGGTATTATTGGCGTAGGGTTCTTTTATAAGTTGCTCCGTGTAGGTCAAATAGGATTCAGAAATCACACAGATGCTGTCCTTCAAAAGACTCAGTTGGGTTAGATAATCACAGAAAAGTTATGCGGATTACCTTAAGTTAAGCGTAAACTAGTCCAATGTAACCTAACGCAAATCCAACCTTATTTAGACTCACACCTTACTAAATTCTGGGAATTGGAAGAAGTATCCTCTTCGAAGGTTCTTTCTAGTGAGAAACTCGCCTATGAAGAGCACTTTGTCAAAAATACAACTGGAGATTCTGACGGTCCGTATGTCGTTAGACTTCCTTTCAATAAAAAAAGGGTCAAATAGGAGATTCTCGAAATTTAGCCTTTCGACGATTATAATCTTTAGAAAATCGCTTTCGAAGAAATACTGAACTCCTACCCCCCTACACTGAGTTATCAGGGAATGCGAGCAACTCAATCACATGTCACCCTTCAATGATAAAACAACTCCTCAGGGATTTTATTTGCCCCACCATGCGGTGATAAAGAAAGATAGCCTAACTAATCCTCGTCCGGCGTCTCTCTATGTAAATGATGCCTTAATAGTCGGTTGCACTCTTCCGGATGATCTTTTTGCGCAACTAATTCGATTGCGGTCTCGAAAATATACTCTGACCGCGGATATGGGAAAAATGTACCGCCAAATAAAGGTACATCCTGAAGACGCCCTTTCACAAAAGATTGCTTTTCGCGCGAATCTAGACGAACCCATACAAATATTTACTTTAAACACGGTCGCATACGGTACAGCTTGTGCATCCTTCCTTTCTATTCGCGCTTCACATCAATTAGCGCACGATGAAGGATCAGCGCATTCGTTGGCAGCCTCGGGTTTGAAAACAAGATTTTTACGTCGATGACTTGCTAACGGGTGCTAATACACACGAAGAAGCCCTCTTTCTCCGCAATGATCTTATTCAACTATTACATAAAGGGGGGTTTTAATTTGCGAAAATGGGCTTCTAACGATTCGTCCCTTATTTCTGATCTCCAGAATAGTCGAGAAAATTCGCACATGGCACTTGATTCATCTGCTTCAATAAAACACTTGGTATTCATTGGAACTCCGGTGATGACTCTATCTTTTATACTGTCAATTCACGCGATCATGAAAAAAGATTCTGCAAGCGATCTAACTTGTCTCAGGTAGCGAAACTTTTTGATTCCCTGGATCTGCTTGGACCAGTTATAGTTCAAGCCAAGCTCATGATTCAGCTTTTATGGAAAGAAAACGTTATCTGGGACGAAGAAATACCATTGGATATTCACATCCTTTGGATCGAATACACATTGCAACTAGTGCTCCTAAATGATGCCCGCCTTAATCGATTGGTATTGGTATCTCAATTTTCCGAAATTCAATAGCATGGGTACTGTGATGCAATCCAGAAGGCTTACGGGGCTTGCATTTACTTACGCTGCTCTGAAAAAAATGGTCAGTATCAGGCTAATTTTCTTTGCTCAAAATCAAGAGGCGCCCCCCAAAAACTGTATCGCTAGCGCATTTGGAGGTTTGCGCGGCTCTTTTGCTAGCAAAATTACAAAATATTATAATTCAAGCTCTAAAAATCGAATTAAGCAATACTTTCTTTTAATCAGATTCGACGGTTAGCCTTCAATGGGCAAATACCCCCCCCCCCATCCCCATTTTCTTCAGACATTTTGTGTTAAACGAGTAGCAAAAATTCAGGCTCTTACGCAGTCTGCTGAATGCAGGCATGTGTCTTATCTTGACAACCCGACTGACCTTGTTTCTCGTGGACAAATGTACCAGAAATTTACAAAGCCTAGCATCTAGTCTCACGGCCCTGATTGGCTCATCCAAGTCCAAGACACGTGGCCTAAATTTGAATTACAGCTTAAGGACACCTCTGAATTTAGAAGTCCTAATCTGGTTGAAACTTCCCTGCTTTTTCACAAATCTAATTAGAATCTTCTGAAAAAATATTCCTCACTTCCAAAATTGCAAAGAGTTCTCGCGTTTTGCCTTCGCTTCATTCATAACGCGACGGGCAAGGATAAGCGCACCACTAGCCTGAATGTTTCTGAACTCGATGCTTCTATGGATCCAATAATTCAGTTAACACAAGCAAGGGATTTTTCTCAGGAAATCGACTGCTTAAAGCGTGAAGAAACTATCAGAAATAAGAGCATGCTTTTATCTCTCAATCCTTTTTTGGATAAGGGCATTCTCAAGGTAGGGTGTAGACTGTTTCACTCTGAACTAACCCCTGAAGAAAAACGTCCTATATTTCTCCCGTTATTGGCCCATTGACGGTCGAAATACAACTCGTCGTGTAATC
This sequence comes from Belonocnema kinseyi, assembly GCF_010883055.1. Lineage (NCBI taxonomy): Eukaryota > Metazoa > Arthropoda > Insecta > Hymenoptera > Cynipidae > Belonocnema > Belonocnema kinseyi. The sequence goes on from NC_046663.1 coordinate 115,969,317, forward strand.
CACCAATGCGTTCCGTGTTTTCGCACCAAGCCTCGCAGTATAAATTATGTCATGGGAAATCTACCCGAGAAACAAATCCAATTTACCCGACTTTTTGTTCTCATTGGTGTTGACTATGCGGTCATTTTTTTGCAAAGGAAACGCGACATCGAAATCATAATAAAATTAAATGCTATGTGGCAGTTTTCGTTTGTTTTGCAAGTAAAATTACACATCTGAAATTGGTGAGTGATCTCAACACAGAAGCGTTTCTCGCAGGTTAGAAAAGATTATTTGCGGGTCGCGTAAAGTTCAGATCCTTAATTTCCGATTATGCTACGAATTTCTTAGGCGCAAGCGGTGAACTTGCAGAACTTCAAGACTTACTATTATCTGATGAGCATAACAAAAACATGCAAGAGTTTTTAGGGAATCAAAGGTAATTGGAGTTTTATACCTCCTCCGTTTCCACATTTTGGCGGATTGTGGGAGGTTGGCGTGGAGTCATTTAAGAACCACCTTAAACGCTCCGTAGGCGAGGCTCTGCTAACTTTTGAGCAGCTTCAGACTTACATAATTGAGATTGAAGCAATTTTGAATTATCGTCCTCTTTCTCCCCTGTCATCTGATCCTAACGACTGTCGTCCTTTAACGCCTGGACATCCCTTGATTGGTGAGCCCTTGACGAAGAAGACAATGCGCCACCCTTGCATTGGAAGCTATATCGCATTTTACTTTCTAACCCTGGAAAGGATGAGGTTGTAAAAGGTGTCTCAGTAAAAACTGAGACAGGTACTTATAAAAGAAGTATGAAAATTTTATCTCCTCTTTCCATTGAAGAGTCTGTATGCCACGATTAACTTTAAATTATACCATCTTTATAACTCTTTCTAATATCTTATACAATATGTGTATATCTAGTTGCGTAATTTATCTTTGTGTAGTTATCTTCTGTTCCTTGTTTTGAACTCCGATCGTTCAAAAGGGGTCGATATGTTACGTCCAGAACGTAAGGATTCTACGATTTTATTTTTACTCCATAATTTCAGGTTTATTCTATATTTTACATTCCAAATCTTCCTCTTCCAACTTCTGTACTTTTACCTGCAATTCATTCATATTATATACTTTTATGCGACGAACGTGCTTTACCCTAACTTTCCACATATTGCTTGTCTTCGGTAGAGGTACCAAGTTACGCTTCGGAAATTATAACTTACAATTTGTATTTTACCTTATGTTTATTATATTAAATATAATGCCATTTATCTATCTCATCTCACAAGTTTTTATTGTATTTAACCTGCTTCTGTCTGCATATAATTTTAATCAGGTTCAAAGAAAACCGCGTCGAACTAGGCTCGGTGCACAAAACATACTTTTTAACCAAAATGTCTGGCTAACGAACTAAGTAATCGTGCTCACAGATAGACAGACAGACATACAGACAGACCGACAAACAGAAATTCGCAAAAACCTGTTTTTCAGATTCAGGGGGTCTCAAAACGTAGAAATTTGACAAAAACTAGGGGGGGGGGGGGGGGGGTCGGGGGAATTTTACACAAATCTAATACCTTCTCTGATCAGAATGTAAAAATTATTTATTTTTCATGAATAATTTGTTGACAGTTCTGTTTTTGGTTTATAAATGTGAAAAAATAGCATTAAAACATCAAAAAATAATATTTTTAAATCCCCACACACGAGACGAAAAATAAATTAAAAGACAAAAGTTGTTGTGAGAATGTGCCCACACAGCGGGCAAATTTTCTTTACTGTTGATGATGTTTTTCATGATTAAAGCCAAATATACACATCCTATCAAAAGTGATTTGTGATAAATTTGTAGATTTTTTCAAATGCACAATTTTTGTCTCCTCATATTTTACCGTATTTCGCATAGTTTGGCCGAAAAATATAATTTTTGGATTTTTCATTATTGGTATGCTGTTAAAATTTGAATTTTTCAAGAAAATTGAAAAAGTTGTTATGATGATCTTTTAAGGTAGTCAAAAAGCAACATTTTTCTTCTCTTGACTTTTTTTCATATCGTGCGTTATTTGGCTTAAAATGTTCATTTTCCTGTGTTTTTTGGAATTTCGTAAATGTTATAACTCTGGTAATTTTGGGTTTTATAATAAAAGTAATTAGGATAAATTATTCCACTTTTTTAATACTATCAATAACCGCGCAGAGAATTTTTGAATTTTAATAAAAGTGGTCTCGAAAATATTTAAAATGTGCCACTTTTTAAATTTTTAACCAAAATGGCTGGCTAACGAACTTGACCTTTAGTTTAGGACACTTAACAAGTGTACCAAAGACCAATCTAGTATATTAATTTTTTCAAAAGTGATCGTGCATAGAGACAGCCATACAGACAGAGAGACATACATACTAGGCAGTGTGATAAGTACCTGAAAATTCTAAGAGATGGCATTAGTATTCACTGATGTGAACCATTTTCGTCGAGCTTGATCCTTCAAATGACGCCTGTCAAGACTTCAGCCATTTATGTTTACGCATTTACAAGTTACAGCACTGAGAAGCGACT
>NC_046663.1:115971949-115981202 GCF_010883055.1 Belonocnema kinseyi
ATATATAGCGAGAGCTCGTGAGCCAAATATTGTGCAAGCGCGCGTAGAAGTGGACAATATGCGCTACGGAAATGTAAATTGGAATCGCCTGCATGAACTTCACGTACCACAATTTCCTCGCCTTACATTGGAAGAAATACGCGATATAACAATTGGCGTGTATCAATTAAAACTTGCCCCATCTTACGTTCAAGACAAGCTGCAACGAGAAGAAGATGAGGAATTTCAACTATATACGCGACTTAATGAACCTGTTTTGATCAGAGTACGAGTATTTTCTCGTTTCCGACAAGGTACCAGCTGTGGATAGCGTTCAATGAGATCGATGACATAGGACTAGACAATAACGAAACGCTTCTCGGTTATTACTGCACATGTAAGTCAAGGGCCAGAACTCTTGGCACTTGCGCACATGTTGCAAGCGTTTTATGGTTCCTGGGTTATGCACGTCACCAGCAACACGTAAAGTATCCTCAAACTTCCTTGCTACAAAGGATTCTAGACGCTGCTAATAGAGGTGAACAAGCGAACCCGAATAAAGAGCCAGAAATAGTTTAATATTCCGCAAAAGCTACTGGGATTGGTTCTATTCGCTGATCATGGGTGCTTAGCCTTCGGCCCTCTTGCGAAGGTTACACTGTTATTATCGGAATGTGCGCACTAGTTACTAATGTTACTTTAGGTACCATTTCTGCCTTTAAAGAAGTGATTAATTAGTCAAGTTAAAATCTTGGGCGCTTAGTATTTGATCGGTTTGAGAAGCGCGCTATATGAGTCAACGGCGTAGGCGAAAATATGACAGACCACGATCTGAACCGTGATTTCTATGTTGACATCGCTTTTGTAACAAAATCTGTTGTGATTCGTTTTATTTACTGATCTTGAGCGCTTAGCGCCGCATAGCGCTAAAACTGTCCATTAAAAAAATTTTTTTTTACAGATATTTCATCCGGCATTTGTAACCTTAAAAATTACAAAGTTTCAGCTAAATCTGCACCGATATAATTATGCCAACCGGAGCTGGCTCATAGAAATTTGCGTCAGCTAAAAAGATATTAGGCGGAATGTCAAAGTCATTTCTATCGAGAAGCATACTGGGCATCCCATTTACAAGTTGATTAAGTACTAAGAGATCAAGGTTGAGTTTTTTATTATCAAATATAGATTTAAGTGTAGCTGATGTCGCGACCTTAATATTGGTTTGCATGTGATCTAATGAGAAGAGTAGAATCTCGAAAGGAGTTTTATGCAGGCCAAGTCGCGACACACATTTGTTTGTGATAATGCACGATTGAGCGCCCTCGTCTAACACGATACGACAGGCTTGACCATCGCGCATATCGACGTTAGCAGTTGCTAAATAGACTTTAGAAGGGACTCTTAAGTGATAAGTACTTGTGAAAGCTACAGGATCAGCCGTTCATTTAACCTGACTTTCTTTCTTTTGTTCAAAATGTAAAATGGAATTGTTTCACTCATGGCATTGGCGACATCCCTTTAAGCGACAATATACTGGATGGTGGGAACCGCGGAGACAAATTATTGGTAATTTTTTATGCATATAACGATAGATGCACTAGTTCACCTACATGTGATTTGACTGCACTAATGTGAAGTTTAACGAAAGCACTGTTTTACACTATACGGCGATTGATTTGATGTGCTATAAAAACAATCCAGCTTTCGAAGGACCAATGTTTTTTGTGGAATGAGTTGGTTCAAAAAGATATTTGAATAAATAACGAGTTTATCGATGGTATCGCAGATCGTTATTACAGAGGTAAAGAGGATATTAGACTCTCTCTCTCTCTCTCTAATTGATCATAGAATTATTAAAGTAGAACAGTAGACACATCTACTTTCTGACGTCACTACACAGTGCAAAAGTTTCCCAAAATTTGAATTATGAAGTTGGCCAAGGGCCTAAGTGTACGACTATAAAGCAATAAACGGCTTAAGTCACCCTAAGTCGGGACACGATGCTAAAATGTAGCTAAAATTGTTACGTCCTAAAACGAGTATAGAGTGCTATTTTCTATTTTTTGGGTCACTTTCCGGGCGCAATACAAGGATATTGGTACTAGATACAAATTGTACATATATAATAATAATTAAACAATAAATAGTTGATAATAAATAATAATAAATACAGGTATAAAATTCATATTACCAAAGATTTCATAAAGCTTTGAATAATTTCACAAAAGTTACCAAATATTTCGCAAAAATTTCAAAGGATATCAAAAAGATTTGACAAAGATTTCAATGATTTTTTAAGAATGTCCAAGATTTCACAAAGTTTTTAAATATTTCAAATAGATTGAAAAGATTTTACAAAGACTTCCCAAAGATTTCAATAATTTTACAAATATAACTAGATATTTAAACCAATTTTAATGTTTCGCAGATTTCTGAGGACTACAGAAAGATTTAGCTACGATTTTTGAACGATTTCAAATAGTTTAAAAACTTCGAATAGATTTAAAATATTTCATGAAGAATTTAAATATTTTATACGAATTTTCGATATATTTTAAAGATTGCACAAAGATTTCAATAGTTCCACAAAGATTTAAATAACTTCAAAAAAATCACCAAATATTTGAAAAATATTAAACATATTGCGCAATCTGCGATAACACCTCTCTTTTTGTGATTTTCTCCTGATCTGGCAATGCTTGAACATCAAAATTCAAAGTGTGCTCCAACGAATTCCATGCCACTTCTAGCGTTTTGCTTGATTGATCGCGATCAAGTTTGAGATTAGTTTGCCCTTTACAGCTCGGCAGGTCCTTGATGCTATCCTGAACATTTGAAACCCACTGACATAGTCGTAACCTTCCCTTGCTCGTAAGTTATATTAATTCGTCGCGTAGCTTTTTTGCGTTTTCCAGTGAATCGGATTCGATAAGCAAATCATCTACGTAGAAATCTGGCATCTCTGCAGTCAAGACGATTCTGTGTTGACGAAAACGTAGAATCTGGTTGAAGATACCATCTTGGATGGTCGGTCCTGTCATCATGGTTTCGTTTAATCATATTCCAGTCATTGTTGGCGATGAAGCGTTATAAACAACCCGCAATTTCGTGGTAAGACTGGATTCTTTTACTATTGCTTGGTGCGACATGTTGTGACCTTCGTTGGTAGAGCTTCTGGTCAGCTCCATATCACCTAAATCCTCGTACTCTCTTATAAACTTGTGATAACCTTGCTTTAGATCTGGATTCTTTGCTAGTCTTATTTCCAATGCGAAGAATTTTCGTCGCGCCGTTTCGTAAGATGATCCTCTATTTCCCTCTTAAAAGGCAATCGTACAATGTAATTGCCTTCCTCGTCTCGGCTTAGATTGGAAGAGAATTGATTTTCGCAAGCTTCTTCTTCCTCGAAATAATGTTGCTTCTTTTCAAAGTCCTGCAGGGAATGTGAGGGGCGCAATAGGGCAAAAAAATTGAAATTTTAAGGCGTTAAGCGACAGCAGCCTTAAGATTCATCTGTTGGTTGCAGTGCGTACTTGGGTATATGGATAGGTTACAGTTACCGACGGAAGAGCGGGAGCTGGGCAGCGAGAGTACTGGCAGTGCTGGTAGTGAATTAGACGGGGAGGAAATTTCAAGCAGGAAACAATGGCCAGCTGTGCGTGGCTTAGTGTCGAATGACGCGCTAGGGAGTGGGAAGAGTCGGAGCGTAGGAAGCGATAAGGCAAGGAAGAGAGCGTCCAGTGCAAGCGAGGGGGAGGATCTCCTGAAGAGGAAAAGGGAAAGCAGAGAGAGTCCGGAAAAAGCGCGCTAGAAAGTTCCTTTAAAAAAAGCGTACGAGCATGTAGGCCCGCAAAGGTAGGATATCGGAAAATAAAAATAGATGAGAAAATGTGGGTATGGAACGAGAAGATGTTGAAGGAAGTGCAGGGGAACTTGTTTCGTGGGCAGTAGGGGTGTGGGAGTAAAGCAGTGTGGAGGAGTGTTAAAGGTGCTGTACTGGAGCGTATTAGGGGTAAAAAAGAAAGATGAGGATTTCTGGAGGTATATTCAGGAATCTGATGTGATTGGACTGGCAGAGACGTGGGTAGAGAGGAAGGAATGGGGTAGAGTAGAGCGAAAGTTGCCAAGGGGTATAAGTGGATGCTACAGGAGGCCATCAAACTAAAGAGGAAAGAAAGGACTCGTGAGGGCATTATAACAGGGGTTAGGGATGGATTAGAGGAAGAGGTTCATGGAGAGGGAGAGGAGTATGGTGCGCAAATGAGGGCTGTGAAAATAGGAGGGGTAATGTATAAGTTTGTGACGGTGTACAATAAGGATGGTATGGAAAGGATTAAAGAAAGGGTGGGAAACTTACTAGGAGAAAGAGATGAGGGCGTGGTGGTACTGAGGAGGAAGGGACTTGAATTCGATAATTTGGGGGAATATGGCCTGCACCGGAAAGGGGTCCTGTACCGGGAAGGGAAGAGTTTTGAAAGAAAATCAAAGGATAAGATAATAAATAAACACGGGGAGAATCTAAAAGACTGGGTTGAGGACAGAGGCTAAACAGTGGCAATTAGTATGATAAATGGGGACGAAGAGGGAGAATACACGTTAGTGGGTAAGATGGGTGTATCGGGGATAGACTATGTGATTATGCATATACATGGGTGGGAGGAGATAGAGAAATTCGCAGTGGAAGGGAGAGTGGAATCAGACCATCAGCTATTATCTTTTTGGATACAGGGGGAGGCTGGCGAAAGGCAGGGTGGGGAAAAAGGGTCGTTGGGGAGAGGTTGTCATGGACGAGAGAGGAGATAGAGAAGTATCAGGAGCAGTTGGGCAACGTAAGCTTTGAGGGGGAGTCTGTGGACGAGATATAGGAGAATATAAAAGAGAAAGTGAAAAGTTGTGTGCAAAAGAAGGTATTCAGGAAGAAGAAGAAAGGAATGGTGTGGCCGTGGTGAAGCCGCAAAAAGGTAGGAGTTCGTAGAAATGAGGAAGAAGTTTAGGGTGATGTGTTAGAAGAAAGAGCAGGAAAAGTAAAAAGAGCTGGGGGAGAAGTTGAGAAGTTTTAAAACAGAAAGGGACGTGTGGAAGATAATTAAGTGGTTTAGGAAACGTAGGGCATGAATAAGTGAGACGATAGGGAGTGACGATTGGAGGAAATTTTGTAAGGATTCATTTCAGGGGTCAGATACACAGAGGAGAGATGAGGGAATTAGAAGAACGAGGAAGGTAGATGGAGAGGAGCTGAATGACGAGGAGACAGAGGAGCAGATAAGGAAGTTGAAAAAACCTAAGGCAGCAGGGCTGAACGGAGCAGATAGCCGAAGCGTGGCTGTTTGGCACACAAGTGGTAAGGCAGAGGCTGAAGGGGGTAATGAAAAAAGCATGGAGGGGGAAGGGATTCCCCAGAGGGTGGAGGGAGGGGTTGACCGTCCCACTGTATAAGAAATGGGATAGGGATAGGCAGGGAAATTGTAGACGATTTACGTTAATGAATACTGCGTACAAAATATGCGCTGTGGTGTTGGCAGATAGGCTGCGCAAGGATGTCGAGGGGATAGGTATATTGCCGGAGACGCAGGCGGGATTCATGGAGGGAAGAAGTACTATTGGCAATATTTACGTCTTGCAGAACATGGTGGATAGAGAACTAACCAAAATGGGTGCCAAAGTGTACGCGTTTTTTGTAGATCTAAAGGGCGCATTCCCTTCGGTGGATAGAAGAGGTTGTGGGTGGCAATAGAAAAGAGGGGAGTGAAGAGGGGTCTGATCGAGAGGTTATGGGAGGTATACGAGGAGACGAAAGATAGGATGAAAGTTTGGGCGGGAATCTCTGAGAGATTCCGGATGGATAGGGTGTTGAGGCCAGGCTGTCCACTTAGCCCGCTTTTTGAAATTTTGATCGCCGATATGGAAAGTAAGCTAGCGGCCGGAGTGGTCGGAGGAGTTAGGGTAGGAGGAGTCAAGATATGGTCACTCGCATATGCAGATGACATAGTGCTGCTAACAAATAGCGAAGAGGCTTTAAATGGGATGATGAAAAGGTTGAGAAGATACTTGGACACAAATAGGCGAGAGTTGAATGCGGGCAAGTCCAAGGTTATGGTGTTCAGGAAAAGAGGTGGAAGAGGTAAGGGAGGGGAGTGGAAGTGGAAGGGAAAAGCGGTGCAGGAGGTGAAAGAGTTTGTGTACCTGGGCTTCCTGTTTCAAAGGAATGGGGGAGTGGATGTTCATATAAAAAAGAGGGTGAGAAGGGCAAATGTGGTGATGAGGCAGGTGTGGGGACTCGAAAAGAGGTTGCTCGCAGATGATTTTATAAGGAGACTGAAATTGCTTGATTCGCTAGTAATGGGTGTCTTATTTTACGGAGTGTAGGTGTGGGGGTGTAAGGTAAGTGAGGAGGTAAACAGAATACAGGAGAGGTATGTAAAGTGGACCCTGAAGTTGGCAGGGAATACGCCGAACTATATTTTCAGGAAGAAGACAGCAATAACGAGTTTACGGATTATAACAGGGAGTTAAGTGTGTAAATATGAGCAGAAATTTTTAAAAGAGGGGGGAATTAGGCTGGTTAGGGAGTGTTAATGAGAAAAGGAGAACAGACGTAATGGGGCAAAGATGTAGGGGGAAAAGGAAAGGTATTTTAGAACGAATGGAGAAACAGAAGGTAGAGGGAGAGCTGAGAGTAAGAGAGTCAAGGTTTAACGGGAACTATGTGAGGATTATGCGAAGGGAGAGAGCGCAATATTTGTGTGAGAAAGGAGAGCAAGGAAGTCAGGAACTTATAGCGAGAATCGGATGCGGTGTCATGCAGAATTATGATAGGTTCTGGCTTTCTAGAAAGAAGAGAATGTGTGAATTTCGTGGGAAGGAGGATGCAAAAGTGGAGCACTGGTTGAAGGAATGTGAAGAGGTGGAAAAGAGAGAAATAAGCATGGAGGTAGTGTTGTATGAAAGGTGGGACAAAAGGGCAGTAGCATGGGTGAAGGGGGTATTTGGTAAGATGGAGAAGAAGTGAAGCAAGGAGGAAGAGGAATAGAGAAGGAAGGATTGTAAATAGGAGAGGAAGTAGATGTAAGAAAACTGTAAATTTTGTCAATAATAGTTGAGTATTAGGCGTTAGCTGCGGAGACAGAAGCTGGAAATGCGAGGCGTATTACGATTTACGAATGTAAATTTGCGGTGACCCATTCGCTACTAGCAACTTTTACGTTATTCACAGCCTCAACAGATACATTTAATTTAGTTTTTTTTTAAATTTTAAATAGATTGCGAACGTCCGAGTAATAAGATTTGGCTGTGACCCATTGTCTAAAAGGATTCTGCACGCATGTCTTTTTCCCATATTATGCATCAAATCTACAATCGCTGTTGATAATAAAGCTTTCGAAGCATCAGACATATGCAAGTTCGTAAGCTGATTACTTTTATTTGCATTTTATCCTTCCTTAGAGTTGAATTGTCCTTTGGAATCGTCATGCAATAACGTATGATGATGACGATGACATTTCAGACAATTAATAGATTCACATTCGCTAATTCTATGATTTAGTCACAAGCAATGATAACGTAGACCTTTTCTCTTGACTACCTGCATTTGCTCGGTCATAGACAATTTTGATAATTCATGGCATGAGTTTACGAAGTGGTTGTTATTGCAAATAAAACAAAAATTGTTTGCTTGAGTGTTTATAAACGCTTTCGAAGAATGACCTCTATTTCCGTTAGACGACTTATTTTCAGAATGAACATTACTCTTGGAATGATCAATCAAAACTGTGTTTATTGATTCTAACATTTGGCATTTTTTATTTTAAAAAGTTGTCAATTCCTCGAATTCGGGCATTTCGTCCCCTTTCGCCGACCGTTCCCACTCATTCTGGGTCTCTGTATATAGTTTTGTTACAATTAAATAAATTAGCAATGTATTTCACTCTTTGGTAGGCTATTTGAGAGCTTCCAGAGCGCGCACGTATCTTAAAGTGCTATCAAGTAAATTTCTTAGACCCGATGCTGAGTGTTTCCTTACCGCTTGCAATTCAAACAGTGCTTGCGTGTGATTTTGAATTATAATTTTATTATTGTTACAATGTTCCACGAGAAGATCCCAAGATACTTGATAATTATCTTGGGTTGTTTCTAAGCTTTCGATCACTCGTGTCGCGTTTCCTTTTAAATAAATCGAGACGAGTTTAGGCAATGGAAACCGCGATCAATGTGACGTAATTTCTGAAGATGGAGTTCGCGCAACTAACTGCCGTAGCGGCTCAAGTTTGCTATCATGATGGATATTAAATTCACCTTCGAGCTGAGTTATTCTATTTTCTGGACTGTTGACTCTGCGCTACGTACGAGTGATTCTACATATGAATCGTGAGACAAATGTTTGTTTAAAAGTTTTGAGACTGATGACGAGTATTTAAATTAATTATCCTAAAATTTACTTCTTTCTACCTCATGAATCTGATTCGGCACGCGCAATTCCATGACTGTTTGACATCTGTCAAATTCATCTTAAGATTCATTTATTCTTTTTAAGCGTAACTTAATTTCATCTACATCTACTAACTCTTCATTATGGTCGTTTGCTATTTTTTCTAAAAAAATTTTTAATTTAATCAAACTAGATTTGCAATTTATTTTGATTTGTCTTGCTTTTTAAACTTCAGCCATATTAGTAATTTATCTACGTTCTGGGATGAACTCGACTCGACAGCTATTGATTTTGGTACCCGTTTATGAATAAATACTTTTACTTAAAATTACAGTTATACGATTGTTGGCATTTCTGTACCTCGACACTACTGAAAGCCTCTTCGAAGTCGATCATGTGTTTCAAGCTGATTTGCTTGACAATCAACTTGTCTAAATTTCAAAATTTTCGTTGATTCTTTCACCAGATGCAATGCTTTTCATTAAAATGTAACGACCTCAATGCAATGATTATTAGCTGCTTAGATGCAACCACCTGATTGCAGATTATTAGCTGCTTAAATACAACCACCTCGTTGACACTTATTGACTGCTAGATGCAGTCACTTGTTCTCGATCAAGCCTTCAGTTTTTTTGCTGATGCTCTCGATATTTGAGAACGTTAGTTCCATTAAAAGGGCACTCTCACTTCCGACTTACACTCACTTATATCCAATTAGAAAGGTCACTAGATCAAAGTTATATTTTCACGCGAGCCGGTATAATTTTCCTTATCTCTGTGAAAATCCGTTTCGAAGGACCATGTTCACGCCACCTTAATTAATTGTCATTAGTCATTATCGATCCGTTT
>NC_046663.1:115981302-115983887 GCF_010883055.1 Belonocnema kinseyi
GACGCGGTAACCCCATCAGAAACGTGATCCTTCTTCATGACAATGCCAGGCCACATACGGCGGGTGAAACGAAACAAAAACTGGAGGATATGCATTGGGAAAACCTTGAGCATCCTCCGTACAGCCCAGATTTGTCACCCTGTGACTATCATTTGTTTGCGCCCATGAAAGATGCACTTGGAGGATTGCGATTTGAGAACGATCAAGATGTTGAGGAATTCGTGCGCAATTGGTTGATGACTCGACCTCAAAGTTTCTACGAGCAAGGAATTAACAAGCTTCCAAACCGCTGGAGAAAATGTGTAGAGCGTGAAGGAGACTATGTAGAAAAATAATCAATAGTATTTTTGTATTGTTTTATAAATAAATATTAAAAAAGAATTCCGGTTAATATTTGATTCACCCTCGTATGTTCAAGTATTTGAAAGGATTTTAATGAAGTTCAAAGTAGTTAAACGGGATTTACAAATTCTTTTTAAATAGAGAAGAGAAAGCTTTATAAATTAATTTTAAAATATTTCAAGTAATTTTAAAGAATTTTAAAAGATTTTAGAAGAATCCAAAAAGTACAAGAATTTTCAAGAGGTTTTAAAGACTTTAAAATACTTTTTATGAGTTCGAAAGATTTTTAGTCATTTTGAGGGATTTTCTGGCATTTCAATCGATTAAATATAGTTTAAACTTTTAAAAAATTTTTCAAAAATTCAAAAGCATTTAAGGATCCTCACGTAATTTAAAAATATTTTTATGTGTTTAAAAAGATTTTCAGGAGTTTCAAGGGATTTAACAGGAGTTATTTGATTTAAAAATTTTTTAAATTTATAATCGAATTCCACAGTTTTCGAATTATTTAAAAGAGCTCAAGATATTTTTTATGAATTTAAGGGATTTTAAATAATTTTAAAGATTTTTTAGGGAATTTTGGTAGAATTTCAATGAGTTTTAAGATTTTAAGGTGATTCTAAAATATGAATAATGTTCTTGAATTCCTTACAGTCTGTTAAATCTTTTGAAATCTTCGGAAATTTGTGGAAATCCTTGAAAATCTATTAAATTTCTGAAAATATATATTAAATTTGTTTAAATCTTTTTAAATATCTTGAAATATTTTTGGATTAGGTTGAAATCTTGATCAAGCACATAAAATATACAATAATAATTTGTAATATTTTAAATCTAAAATCTTAGTACATACATTATTATAAGCGTAGAAATATTTTTTACAGAATGGGTCACAAAAATTTGCAGATGGCCTTGCACAGCTGTAGGTTATATTTCAGATTTTTTTTGCATACTTTAAGCTAGGTTAACCGAGAGGCTTTAGGCGTTAGGAATGCGAAACTTATAGGGTTCGAATCCCCGCAGCGAATAAAAACTTTCATAACGTGCGATTATAAATGTTGTAGTGATTGTGTAATAGTAAATAATTATTTTCTTAAACATGTGAGTATAATAGTAATAATATAATAATACAAAAAATTAATTTTTTTGTGGCGAAAAATCGGCTATGATTTTATAGAACTGTTCTCTATAGTTTCGGGACTAGTTCAACGCAATGTAAAACAAAGACGTTAACTTTTATTAAAGTACCTAGCGTATCCTCTACTATACGATTAGTTCTATCAAATTTAATGGATATTTTTTTTCCGTGTGCAAAATAATTCAAACATTACGCAAATGTCAGTATGTCTTCTTTTTGCTCCATTTTGTTAATTTTTCGTCAAATAATTTTATTCTGTACTGGAAGGTAGAGTGTGGAGCGATACATTAGAAACAAAAACTAAGCCTCTATTTTGACGCTCCAAATGAAAGATTCGGAAATTTGTGCCCATAAGAGCGATAAAGTAGGGGCAAAAATCGTATGGCAATATCATCTACTTTACAACCTTAGTCCCTACAAATATTAGCGTGAAGAGTGTCAAAGTAGGGGCTATATTCGGACTCGGGATTTTCTTAAAAACCCTACCTTTTTGTTTTTCTAATTATTTTTTTAAAGTTTCTGTAACAAAAAAGGGCATCTTAGCAGCATCATGCGGGCTAAACCATTTTCGAGGACAGGAGAATTTTTTTCTCTAAAAATATAGTTTTTGAATTTTTTTGTGAACTATGAAAAATCTCACAAAAGAACGAGAGACGTTTTTCCGAGAACTTTTCCAGACGTGCAAACTTTTATCTTAACATTTTTTCGTATCTATCATTGTTTCCAAAAAAGTAGAAAATTTTACTGTATAATCATCAATAATGCTGAAAAAAGTTTTTTAAGAGTCGTCTTTGCCATTAGAGGGGGCCAGTGCCCCCTCAGAATTCACCCAGGGAGGGGCTAAGTATGGATTTGCCCCCTTCTGAAATCGAATGATTAAACTCATCAGATAGTTTGAATGTTTCCAAGAAATCTACCTGAAATGTATGTGAAATAATTGATGTCTCCGTGAAATCTTCTGAAAATCTTTTTTATAAAAAAAGTTTTTGCAAATCCTTTGAAACATTTGATATCTATGGGAAATCATTAAAATATTTCTAAAATCTATGAGAATCTTCGCACAGAAATCTTAGGTATTTTGGAAATAGTATTGAAATATTTGTTA
>NC_046663.1:115983987-115985479 GCF_010883055.1 Belonocnema kinseyi
ACTTGATCTTGGACGTCGATTATGACTCACATTTTCCACACTTTCTCGTCCACTCTTAAACTTTTTGGCCCAATCAAACACTTGAGTTTTAGACAGATTATCATCCCCATACTGATCCTTCAATCGAGTCAAAATTTCGCACGGTTTAACGCCTTCTTTAGTTAAAAACTTTATTATAACCCGTTGTGCAACGGAGGCTGGAACCTGTTGCTCACTCATAGCTGTACTGACGAATTGACTGAGTCAAACAGCTCACCCAGCGTTTTACCCACTCCTAATACACTACATTACAAGAACCTACACTGTGAGAGTGCTTGCGATTGGCTAAGAAAAGTATTTGTAAAATTCCGGTTTATATTTGATCCACCCTCGTATTTTTTATTTACACAATAATATATAAACTCTTTTGAAATTCCTTTTTCAAATATCAGAAATATTTGAGATTAGAAAGAATATCCAGAATACCAAGAATTTCGAAAAAATACGTGCATGGGAATATGTAGGGAATGTATCAGGAATATTGGAGTGATCGATCCCTCGGCATATAGAAATAACTTCGTCTAAAAATATGATATTTTGAAGAAACAATTTATTTGAAGTAAATGTTACATCCAAATCTTTGGTATATATTTATAAACATCTGTGATCTTATTAAGAGTGGTTACAAATCAACTGTAATCAAGGTCGGTTTTTCGGAGAATAACGTACGAAAAACAATCATCGCTGACGATTGGAAAGGAAATTATACTTTTTTTCATGTTTTTGAAATTTGAAGAAAATTGGTTGAATTTGGGAAAGTTTAATTAGCCATTTAAAAATGATTAGTTTTCATGTGATTTGAATTAAACACAAATAATTGAAATTTTAAAGGCTTTGATTAAAAAAAAAGTTTTCATATCACAATTTTTGGTGAACATAATTTTTTTCAGTTTCAAATAGAATTCGAATTCTTTAAGTTTCAAGGTTCTGGGGTAGATTTGTTTTAATTTTTAATATTTCTTATTTGAAATGGGAAAGTCAGGCTTGAAGGTCAAATTATAATTTTGTTCTGTGATAACAATTTTAAATTCAAAAATTTCAGAAACTTCAACTTTGAATGATTCAATTTAGTTTTCAATATAAAATTGTCAAATCTTGATCGTTTTGAATTTATAATTGTTCAAATTCAAGAGTTTGCAAATTTTTAATTATTTAATTTCGAACGCTTTTAAGTACAAATAATTTCCAATGATCTAATCTTAAAATATTGAATTTTTAAGGTTTTGACACTGTCCTATTTTCTAAATATTTAATCTGAAATCATTCAATGTCGTGATTCTTAAATTCAAAATAAAATTGCGTGAAAGGAAAATCTATCTCTACAGAATCTGTGGCAACTAACTTGGAGTTATTTTTTGTGGTACAGAATAAACTCAATACAAAAGATTTGTATCTTTCTTACCTTTTTCTTTTTATCGTTGCTTCTCGTGTGTTTGATACCTTTTTTTTGGGG
>NC_046663.1:115985489-115991298 GCF_010883055.1 Belonocnema kinseyi
GGGGGTTTGGATCTGGGTTGTTTATAACTATCTTTAAAATCTTAGCGCTGGTTTCCATTTTTCCTTTTGCTTGCAGCCATCAGATTAGGGCAAACTTCTTTCCTCTTGAACCCATTTCTATGTTATCATTTTAATATTTGTTATTTATAACCAAATTAATTGTTGCTTTTACGAACTGTGATGATGGAATTTTAGAGAAAACAAGAAAAAGTCTGTCACGAGGGCGCAGGCGTCGAGGCAAAACCTACCTTACATATAGTGGCTGAAGCTTATACAGAAGCAAAATGGAATGACAATATCTTTAGGAGTGGCTACGTCGGAGCTAGTAGAATAAACAGCCGCAAAGTAGGGACAATACTTCCACTTGAAGCGTCAAAGTAGGACCTATATTTCGACTCGGGATCTTTTTAATTATTCGCTTGAAATTTTGAAAATATGAAAAAATATAATTTCCACTAAAAACAACATATTTCGCCCTCAAGAGATTCTGCGATTTCAAGTTTAGGGTCCTGCCTGAATTCAAATGGATTCGGTCAGCGATGATTGTTATTTGTACGTTATTCTCCAAAAAACCGACGTTGGTTATAGTTCTTGTAACGTCTATTAATAAGAGGGCCGGCGGTTAATATACTGATCTCAAATATTTTTTATATTCCAAAATATTCCGAAATATCCCTAAATATTCACCAATATTCTGACACATTCCTCAACTTCCTTTTACGCTCTACAAGTTTTTAATAATTCCAAATTATTTTAAATGATTTAAAAAAAATTTAAGAAATTTCATAAGAGTTTATGTATTATTGTGTTATTATAAAGTATTTTCAAGTGTTTAAAAGGATTTAATGAATTTCAAAATAATTTCACGGGATTTACAAATTCTTGTTAAATCAAAAAGAAAAAGGTTTATAAATTAATTTTAAAATCTTTCAACTAATTTTAAAGAAGCTTAAAAGATTTTAGAAGAATTGCAAAAAGTACAAGAATTTTCAAGAGAGTTTAAATATTTTAAAATACTTTTGATTAGTCGAAGAGATTTTTAGTGATTTTAAGGGCTTTTATGTCATTTCAATGGATTTAATATGGTTTAAAAGTGAGTAAAGGAATTTAAAATCTTACAAAGCATTTCAAATTATTTTTAAAAAATTCAAAAGAGTTTCAGGATTTTCATGTAATTCAAAAATATTTTTGAGTATATAAACAGACTTTCAGGAATTTAAAGGGATTTAACGGGACTTACTTGATTAGAAAAAATTTTTAATTTATAAACGAATTTTAAAAAATTTCAAAATATTCAAAAGAGTTCAATATATTTCTAATGAATTTAAGAGATTTTAAGTAGTTTTGCAGAATTTTTAAGAAATTTCGGTGGAATTTGAATGAGTTTTAAGGTTTTAAAGTACTTTTAAAATATAAATAATGTTCCTGAATTCTTTAAAGTCTGTTAAATATCTTGAAATCTTCAAAAATTTGTAGAAATTCTTTGAAATCTAATAAATTTCTTTATATATATATATTGATTTTTTAAATCTTTTAAAATATCTTGAAATATTTTTGAATTCAGTTTAAATCTTGTTTAATGACATAGAATATTCAATAATAATTTGCAATATTTCTAAAATCTAAAATCTTAGTACATATATTATTATAAGCGCGGCTATATTTTTCATAGAATGGGTCACAGAAATTTTCAGACGGCCGTGCATGACTGTCAGTTGTATTTCAAATTTTTATGCAACACTTCCAGCTAGGCTAGCGTTGAGGCTTTAGGCGTTAGCAATTTGGAATGCGAAACTAATAGGGTTCGAACCCCGCGGCTAGAATTTTAAGTTCTAGAATATTCTGCTACACGAACAATAGGTTGCTAATTTTTTTACTTCTCAAAATTGGAAAAATATATTCTTAGCTACTTCAATTCGAAGTTCTAGATTATTCTGCTACTCGATATTTAGTCTCCGATTTTTTTGTTTCTTGAAATTATTTATACTTAAAAGCGTTTAAAATTAAATAATTAAAAATTGCAAAATTTTAATTTGAACAATTATAAATTCAAAGCGATCTAGATTTGACAATTTAATATTGACAACTAAATTGAATCTTTCAAAGTTGAAGCTTCTGAAATTCTAGAATTAAAAATTGTTATTACAGAACGAAATTATAATTTGAACTTCAAGCTCATTAGGTGAATTATTATAAAATCAATGAATGAATTGAATTATACTAAACAAACTTTCAAACTAAATAATAATTTAAAATGGGGAACATTAAAAATAAAAAATAAAATTCTACTCCAGCACGGAGAAGAATGGAAGGTCTTTTTAGCAATATAAACGTGAAGACAGACCATATTGCAGGATCGACTATAGGACAGTTCTTGAATATGGCTAAAGCGACTATCTCTAGAAGGTAAGAACAAGAGGTCCAAATCGAAAATCTCAGAAAGTCGACTCGATTGCCTCATAAGGGTCGGTTTGGAAATCTCGAACGGTCGATCTGATTTTGTCAGACTCTTAGACATTTCACCTAGTCATTTCGGATGAGCGATTGGATCATTTTTAAGGGCTGACTTGATTATTTCAAAGTGTTGATATAGATATATACGGAAGGAAAATTCAGTTATCGCAAAGGATCGATCCGAAATAGTGAAAAGTCCTTTATAAATTGATTTAGAGTAGGCATTCCGATAATAATCATTAATAAAAAAATTACTAATGCGTATTAAAATCGTTAAAAATGTAATTAATAAAAATAATTATTTATGAATTTAATGTTAACGCTTTTTCTACGAATTAGTAGTTTTTTTCACTGATGATTGGTATAGATTGAGATCTATTCATAAATTGATAAGTCATCGCGCTATTCAACTAGTATAACTTTATACGAATTCAGATACAGAGTATAAAATATTCACCATGGTATTAAAAAATATTGCATAAATTATAAATTAATAAAGTATATAATATAATTGTAATAAGACAAATTATAAATTAATTATGAAAGGGTTAAAATTTGATAAATACTTAAGATATAAATGCATAGTTTTTTTTATTTGATAGAACTTATTATATAGAACTTATATGGTATTATTGGTACGACATAATCAACTTTAATCTAAAAATCAATATTAATGTAGGATTAAGTTAAATACTGCAAAATAATAAATTAGCGTAAAAATCATTAAATCATTCTTTTTATTAAAATAAAATTAAAGTCTTTAAGGTAGAAAGTCAAATGTTTTGGAAAAAAGTATTTTTTTAAGAAAAAAGATCAATCTTGAACAAAAAAGATAATTTTCAAGCAAAAATGATCAATTTCACACAAGATTCTCAACCAAAAAGTGAAACTATTAACAAAGAATAATAATTTTCTACCCCAAAAGACAAATTTTCTACAAAATAGTTGAACTTTGAGGCAAAAATTTCAACTTTTAACAAAGGAGATTCACAGAATTGAAAAAAAGTAATCTTTACAGCGATTTCAGAGTAAACTTTACATGTTACAAAACTCTATTTAATCTTGTTTTGTTTCAATACCATAAAATTCAACTTTATCTACTTGAAAATAACCTGAAACAAAAATTCACTTCTGTTCTTTCATTTTTAGGTTTTCTTTTTACCCCCAAAAAATAATTTTTAACAAAATGCATGAACTTTCTACACAACAGTACAATTTTAAACTTATACAGTTTACAGGATACAGTTTCAACTGAAAATGGTTTCAACTGTTTCAACTGAAAAAAGCCAAAAAGAAAAATTATCTTCAAAAAAGTTTAATTTGTAACACAGAAAATATGATTGTTCAACTAAAAATTTTACTTTTCAAACTAAGAAGATTAATTTGCCACAAAACAGTAAAATTTCCACAATAAAGATTAATTAAAAATGAAACGCTTAAATTCTCAATAAAAAATTTGAACTTTCAAATAAAAAATATAAATTTTTTATCAAAAAATGGAATAGTATAATTGTCAATTTCAAATATTAATTTTCAACCAAACATGAAACGAATTTGAATTAAAATAGTTACATTTTCAACCAAGGAGTTGAAGCTTCAAGAAAAAAGAAGATTTTTTAACAAGATTCTCAATCAAAAAGAAGAACCATCAACAAACAAGGATGATTTCCTATCCAGAATACAACTTGATAACCAAATACGTTAAATTTCTACCATATAGTTAAATCTTCAACCTAATATTTTAATTTTTGACAAACAAAATTAATGCTCTACCTAAAAATACGATTTTCCAACCTATCCAATATGCATGATAAATTATTAACCAAACATGGAATAGTTCAAGTCTCCGATGAACGAAATTTCAACAGTAAAAATGAATTATTAACAAATTTATCGAATTTTCAACCGAAAAGATGAATTCTCGACCAAAAATAGACGAATTGTGAAAATATAACTGAGAGTATATTAAAAGAGCTTTCCAAAACACTGTTAAAAATTCCAATAGGATCATCCTAAAATAAGTTAAACTAACGTGAAGGTGAAGAAATGCGTGAAAAAGTGAAAACTTCAAGCTCCTGTATATTGACAACCGGTTGATAAATTAACCTATGGTTTGGTGAATTAATGTAGTTCACTATGAACAAACTAGGACTAAGCTTTGATTAAGAAACACCAAAGTCACAGTTGAATTTTCTATTAAAATTATAAATCTCTTACCCGAAAAATATATATAAATATAAAAAATTATAATTTAGAAAATAAATTTTTAGGTCAAAATGAAACTCTTAACGTTTTATTTTTAAAAACTGATTTTTCATTTATAAGCTTTATTTTAAATAAAAAGCGTATCTTGTACAAAAAGTTTAATTTTGAACTATATAGTTGTTTTACGAAACAAATTTTTTAATTTTTAAATAAATATGGAATAGGTACATTTGTATTTAGAAAAAATAATTTTTTATTAAAAAAAATACATTTTGAATAAAAAACTACTCTTTTACAAAAAAGATGAATTTTCTACAACATAGTTGACTTTCCAATCAAATTATCCAAATAGTTATATTTTCAATTCAAAACATTATTTTTTCACCCCAAAAAAGGGAAGTTTTAATAAAGATATTCAATTTGCTACACAACAGTGGAATTTCCAAAACAAATTTTCTATACAAAATAGTGGCATTTTTAACCCGATAATATGAAGTTTCAACAAAAAGTGAGTTTAAATGAAATAGTTAAATCTTAACTTAAAACGTTTAGTTTTTGAATTGAAAAATAAATTTTCAACAAAATACATACATTTATAACCAAATAGTTGAATTTTCAATGGAGAAGATTACTTTTCTACCAATAAAGACTAATTTTCACTGCAGTTCCAGCTCTCCATTAACTGCATATAAGAGCACGAGTGCGACCCTGCCCCTGCCATGTGTCCTTTAATGAATCTCAGGAGTGAATGTCAGAACTGAAAAATAAAGATTTAGTTTTATATTAATAAATATAATTCAAGTTTATCCCAAATCGATTAACGCCAGAATTAACAGGGATTACTGAAATAATTATAATCTACTTCAAACTAACATTAACCTCAAATGATTAGAATTAAATGTCTTAAATCTCACATACACCGATAAAAATGTCAAGTTGGGTTAACAAGGATTCTGGTTAGCCGCACTAGACAGTCTAGTAAAATATGAACCAACACGCTGTCTAGTTAAACGCGCCAGACATTCGAGTTAAAATCTGTATCAGTGTCTCCCATAGACATATAAAGTCTAGACCAACAGTCTCTTTGATCCGCCGACGCTCCTGTTTAGAGAGAGAGAGAGAGAACGAGTCGAGCGAGGAGTGCCGTCTC